>NC_089873.1:86222121-86525151 GCF_040182565.1 Anser cygnoides | reverse complement strand
TACTTACTGTGCACAGTGCAAACTAAGAATAGTGTTAATTACTATATCCTAAGTAATAGGGTACAGCAATGCTGTCATTTTAACCAATGGGTTTTGAAGTTCCAGCTTTCGTGGTACGTAATGAAGTACATTTTGAAGTGCTGTATCATAGAGCGTTATAGCACATTTTATAGGCTTTTTCTTCCCCAATTACAAAGGGGAGAGTTTCTGTAGCAGAAATATATTTTTGAGGCTTTTTCTCAGGATGAAACTTAGCAGAGCAGCTGTAAATCAGCTCTGTATAAGAAATGTATAGCCAGAGTGAGCAGTGAGGTGGGAGGCTGAATATAACATTAACCCCCTCATGCTCTGAGCACTTGTTTCAAAACACTTTTGCTGCCACTGTGTTCTTTGTGCCTGTCCTCAGCAGATATGAAATTAATTTCACCATGCAGGAACTGCAAGGTGGGGAGCAGCAGGAGAAGAATTTATGGCAACATGAAGCTTTAAGGCTGCAAGCTTTTTCTTACGTGTTTCTGTCAATTAATCATCTAAAACAGTTGTACCTTGCTATTTCTTTCTTACCATAAACTTGGCTGGTTTCCTTCAGAAATGAAGCATATACAAGAAAGCTTTCTGTGTATTTGTTTGTCCCTCTGTCCTCCAATAACTCTTGAAGTGATGAGAGATTTTTCAGCCACATTTGACAATGCACATTGGGTATACGATGCTCCAAGAAGCTTTGGGAAAACGTGTGACTGGATCAAAGACAGTAATGTGCTGAAGCAGAGACAGGGAGAGCTCAGCCCACAGCCTCTCCTTGTGGCTCTCCCCTCAGCCAAAGGGCCCTGGCTGGCTGGGGATGCCCTTCCCCAGCATCTCCAAACCCTTGATGTCATGTGGTAATTCTTATGCATACACAGAGGAGAGGGCATCTCCAAACCCTTTGTGGCATTCATCGCTTCTTACATGTACACAGAGGAGAGGCTTACTACAGTTGGGAATGCTTGGGCGCAGAGGAGAAGTAACAATACAGCACATGAGGGATCTAGTGAAGACTGCAGGACGTTACTGTGATGTGGTGTGTGTGTGTGGGAGGGGACGACTGCAGGATGACCGCATGATGAGGTATGGCGTTAGTGCAGCTGTGGAGGTGTGGGGTGAATGGATGCAGAGCACAGAACTGTAGGAAGCCTAGTTTCATTTCCACCCATTGAAACAAAGCCACATGTTGCAACATCTGTTGCAACATGTAATTTTGCAGTTTGTTGAAGCAGTAGTTCAATACTTGTATCTTCTTACTTGTATTTCTCAAAAATAAAGATTTGCTTTATTCATCTGAGACGTTTTTTATGAGTCTCATAATGCTAGCTACACAAAAGAAAAGTACATTTCTCATACTTAAGATTTTTCATGGCTCAATAGACTAAGTTTAAAATAAAATGGGATAACAGTGGGAACATAACCACACCGTGCACACAATGAAAGCAGTGTTTCCCCCGCTTTAAAAGGTCTTTGTTCAATACCCCTGAAACATTCACAGAATAGTCTGTGAACTCTTTAAGAAGTAATCTATTAAATGTTCATGAAATACACAAGAAAATGTTACACAAAAAAGGGGGAGAATCAGCCCCTGAAGTTTAATTTAAATTAATTTTAAACCAACGACCAAACAATGACCATCATTATTTATTCTCCATATAAGATACAAAAGATATTTCTGATCTAGTGTCCAGAAAACATGTGATTTTGGGGAGGTTCTCTTCATTTCTCTGCTCTCCTTTGCACTTTCTTGGATGTACAAACTGTAGCATGCAATTATGTGAAAAGGGCAGGTACTGCCCAGCAGCTGGTAGCCTGCTTACAGAGCAGTCTCATCTGCCCTCAGCTCCCAAAACCTTCTAACATCCTCCTGTAGCTTAGGCGATAGTTAAATTGCCCCTTCTCATGATTTTTATTATTTAGGAAAAGGCAGGAGAGAGATAACAGGATCTCCCAGGTGAAGGTTCTGTCATCTCTATTAATACAAGCATAGTGGTAAGAACAGTGCTAACTGTTTCACTAAAACAAATAGGTATGATTTACTGGCAAGCAATTCATCTTGTGCTTTCACTAATCAGTGATATTGATAAACTTGCCATAATAACATTCAAGGCCTAAAGCTGTTCTGACTCTAAGATCTGAATTGCAGAGCGGAGCCCAGCTGACAGCAAAATGTCAAATATAATCTCCCCCTAACCTGAAACATATTGGCAAAGACCAGCAGCACAACACCAAACACTTTTTATTCAGTGGTTTGAAAAGGTACCAGACTCTCAAAAGGGGCAAGTCTAGGAATAGGTATATGTGAATTTGGTCCCAGAATTGCAGTTGCACAGAGGTAAGGTTCACAGCACACCAAAAGAAAAAGCTTTCACAATGCTTATCACCTAAACACACACAAAATAGAACAGAGTGGGTAGGAAGGAAGAAGCAAACTCACTGAGACGGATATAGTGCAGCCCTGAACATGCAACTGTAAGCGAGGTCAGGCTTTTGTGCAAACCAAACAGCTCATGTAGGCAGGTCTGGGAGAAGCTTTTTCTGCTGATATTCAAAGTCAACTGCCCATTTCAGAGCAGCATTCCCTTGCTCTTCTTAATATCTATTTGCCCTGTGACTCTTCTCCTGGTATTCTCTGCTTGTAATTGTTTGAGATCATCACCTACTCACTAGAAATAACAGTAAATAGAACACAAGAATAAATAAAAAGGTATGACTCAATTTGAGTTAAAAAAAAAAAAAAGCCAGTTTGAGTTAGGTTAAAAAGAAGTGTTTGGGATAGGCAAATTAGATGAAAGCCCATCTCTGCCCAAGAGATTGCCTATACACACTAGAAAAAGGAGACCCACCTAGCTTCCCCAAATAAGGAATCAGCTCTCATGAAGTAGCCAGTATCAGAAATTTTCTTTTTTTTCCACTTGCATGATAGGAAGATCCCATCACATCCCACAGGACCCAGATGTAATCAGAGTAGTTTCAATCTTTTCTCATAAGTCAGTCCCCTTTGCAATCACTAGTGCTGCATTTCTTTGAATTCCCTTCCAGCTGGTCTGCAAAAGTCTGGTAAGAGGCTGTCCAGTCCCAGGTCTTCAAAGGGTCAGCTCCCATCCACTTCAAAGGGACCTGAGGGCATTCAGTTGGAAACACTGAACATCTTGTGGGATCAGCCATTTTCCATTTCCCAGGTCTCAGACAAAAAGGGATTGTTGTTCCTTCCTGAATAAAGGCATGATGGTTTTTCATTTGCAGATGAAAACAAAAAACAAACAGAAGAAAAAAAATCAACAAAAGAAAAAAAAAGAAAAGGAAAGTAAAAATAAAAATTGTTTATTTTGCTGTGATACTGCATTGCAGATTCGCATCTAATTTTTTGCCAATATTATCCACTCAGTCTCTTTCAACATCGCTGTTTTCCAAATTTTTCCTCCCACTGAATCTGTATGTTTGATTAATGTTTTCCCAGGTGTCTGAACCTGGGGAAAAAAAACACTTTCAGTCTCATTTTGTTAAGTGCTAGGAATCTCTTTGATGATCCATAACTAATTTTACTGTACTTGTCACAAAGCAGATGTGTGGCAATAGTCCCCTAAGCATGCTGCATTTAATCATTACAAATGCCAGAATTCTCCTCTTTTCTTTTTTTTTTTTTTTGTTTATTTTTCATTAGTAATTAACCTTCACAGTTTATCATATTGTCTTTCACTGGTTTAATGATCACATTTGATACATGAGTTGTACAGTTGATCCTGCCACATTTTATCCCTCTCTTTTGTCTTTCAACCCTTCGTAGAATACCACATTAGGATGCAGTCCAGTTTCAGGAATGGAGCAAGCCTGTGTTATGGCTATTACGTCTCAGTTATTTAGTGCATTAACACTCCTTATTTCTAATTTACCTGATTTTTGCCTTCAAAGGATGGTGAGTCTTTAAACATTGAGTGGAACTATTAAAATGAAAGACTGTAAATAATTCCTTCTTAAAGAAGGTGTATTCTGTTATCTCTAACTCAGCTTCCATAACTGAAATAGCTGTAAAGCTCACTTTTGTTTCAGACTCCTCTGCTGTAAAGGTAAAAATCACCTCTGAATTGTCCCTCTTATTCCTGATAAGATTCAGCTATAATAAAAACAGAGAGATGACTGATGTTATTGAATCTGACAACTGGAGGAATTCATGGAACTATCTAAAAAGAAGCAACCCCATTGTGACTGTACAGAAACTGCTACCATTTAGCATCACAGAGTAGCTGAGGCTGGAAGGTACTTCTGGAGACTCTCGTCCATGAGCTCTACTCAAAGCAGGGTCACCTAGAGCAGGTTACTTAGGGCCTTGTCCAATTGGGCTTTGAATATCTCCAGTGATGGAGACTTGACAGCCTCTCTGGACAACCAGTGCCAGTGTTTAATCACTTTCACAGTAAAAATAAATAAATAAATAAATAAAATAATATAAAATAGAGTTTTTTTTGTTTTGTTTTGTTTTCCTTTTTTTTAAATAGGATTTCTTGTATTTCAATTTGTGCCCATTTACTACTTTTAAAAATTACACCTCATAACACGGGCAAAAAAAAACGTTTTTCTGCCAGGGTGATTTCTGCTGGAAGTTACAAATATGCATATATTTTTCTGCAGAAGTTATCAAAGTGAAGTTGTAATACCAAGCTAGATCATTGTGCTACTGGATGCATCTAAGTCCTTATGAAACAAAAGTAATATCTTATTCATTGTAGTGCATATGAAAAATACACTAGCTATATACAGAATTAAAGAAATTATTTGCTAGTGGATGTTGCAAATAGAAGCCACGGAATAAGTCTTAGTAATATCAATGGGTTTTAAAGCAGAAATTACAGCATTGTTCTAATCCCTTCTTCTAAAACTATAGGAGAATTAGCTTGTTTGTTTTTTACTATCAGATTCCATTTTATTGTATATGAAGGATTTGCACGTGCATGTGTGTGGGTACATATACATTTTCTCTCTGAAGAGGACACTAAGTGTAAATTGAGACAAAATTTGTGTTTGCTTCTCCAAATTGGTTATTGGAGAATCCATCAGAGATCTGTGGTATAAAGCTGGAGCAAAAGCATTGTTGTTACAAACAAAAATATTAACTGGATGCAAAACTGCATTTGCAAAACTTCAATTTCAAGAACTTCAGTGCTGTCACAGCCATTGTTTCTAGTCCCTTCTTCAGAAAGTTCTTAGTGCCCAGATGGCCAAATACATAACTCTTATTGAAACTGATTTATATGAAGGACAGTTCTCCTTCCTTTAAGGCGGATGGAATACAGAAGCAGGACCTTTTGTCTGACAAAGTGAACAGAACCTGAATTTTTGTCAGGGGTCATTCTGCAGAGCTTCTACAAGCTGACTGCTTTGGGCAGATCTTTTGCAATAAATATCCAAAGATCCAACCTGGTCAGTGTTAGGCTGAGTTGTTTGTCTACTCAAGTCCATATGAGCTAGCAACTCACTGGCCTCCCTAGAACTGGATAATAATATTTGCTTTCATTGTCTACTAAATATTCCTTGCCATAGCTTGTAAAGTTATGTCTAACCTGGGGAGAACAGCAATCTTTCTAGCCCTTGGGTCTGACTGGTGATTTCCTAGCCCCGTATTTGGGTAGTATGACAGCCCCTTCCTCACTACAGCAATTCTTTTTAGAAAGGGAGCCAGAGAGTACTGGTTGTGTTCCCCCATTTGGATGACAGGGCAGGAGCTGGACTCTGAAACATGCCATAATATGTACCTGTTACTCAGCCTAAACATGGCAAATAGCTAGAAATGAGTAATCGGTGTAATGGGTGATTTAGTTTTGGCAGATAAGGTTGGTTTTCTGACAGGAACTGAGGTATCATCTTCAGTCTGGAGGTTTGTCAGATGCAGGATGGAGTTTCTCTTCCAAACAAGAAAGGCAAGCCCCCCCAAAGGCAAGTGGCTAGCTGAAATATGCTATCCTTGATTTGGCTTCTTATAACTTGGATTATCTTTATTTCTGCCTTGGTTAATACACTTTACCCTTCTGATATAAATTGGGATTCTTTTTGATATCTCAGAAATTATGTTCTGGGATGCAAAAAAATCCTCTGTTACACATACAGTTGTGCTCTCTGTTTTTGACAAAAAAAAATAAAAAATAAAAAGACATTAAGAAGGGAAAATATTGCTACTTTATTATTATTATTATTTATTTATTTATTTTTTAACAACAGTGGATCTGACAGTGGGTGGAAAGTGGTCATATATGAACTGTCAGAATATTGAAACTCATCAGGCTGGATGGATGTTGTGCCACGTGTTCCGAAAGAAGGGACTAGCATGAGGGAGGGATGAGGAGAGAACAAGGTGCTGTTTCTTGGATTAGAGCTTTTGTGAGCTTCCAGAAGAGAGGAAATTCAGATGTTTAGCTGGCAGCAGTTGGTGGCGAGGGAAGAGCCCTGGCTCAGTTCCCTTTTGGGCGCAGGGATCACTTTCCCTCCATCTGTTAGGAGCTTCTGATTAGTTGAGGTAGGTTAAATTTTTTTTCCCTGTGGTCCCCCTTCCCAATGGTTGTGAAATCACTTATTTGTGTTGCTGGGAGCAAAGAAAAGAGAAATAAAACCACAAAGCCTGTGCTGGGCTTTTTGAGCTCTTGGCAGGCTGCAGAGGCTGGGAGGAGATTATTAGAGAGATTGAAAATTGATGGAAATGATAAGATGGGTGAAAGGGTACTGAAGGAAGCAAGGAATGATGCATTTACTTAACAGGATATCTTAAGTTTCTCTGTCAGGCTGTCTTGTTTGCAATCTGTTTAATATTTGCTCTTACTTTGTAGAGAATAATGGTGGCTTATTGTACATTTTCTAAAATTGTTTTCAGAATGGACATATTCATATCTGTAAGTGTGCGAGTTGGTACAGGAAAAGAGAGGCTACTACACATTTTCTGTGCGCCAATAAGACTTGTCTCAAGGCTACGCTGAAGTAAAATCAACTGCATCATTTTTTAGTGATGTTTTCCACCTATAGACACTTCTTAGCTGTCTGCCATAGTGATTAAACCGAGATTGTACAGGATTGGAAATACAGGCCAGTACAAGGTCTTCAGGCAGCAACTCACTGACACTGCTCTCATCAAGCTCTGGCAGGTTTTAGAGCACCAAAATAGACACACAATTACAAAAGTTAAAAAAAAAAAAAAAGAGAGAGAGAGACTAGGGAAAGCCATTCAGCAAAACCCAAATATGTACAAGCATACAGACCAAATCTCGAAAAAAAAAAATAATAATTCTGAAGCTGAGGAGGAAACTTTATTTCTTTCTCTCCTAACCTCTTCTCTCTCTTCACTCTTCATCTTCTATGACTAATCTCCTCGAATTCCTTACCTCTCCTGCTGTGATATCGATCCATCTCCTGTGAGGGCATTAAGCCACTTAACACACAAATACAACAGGCTGCTCTATTTGTGTAGCAGCCCCCTGTTCATTCTTCAATAGTTGGGCTGGCACCAAATGGTAAAAAAGACATCCCTGAGCATCCCACAGGCCAGGGCAGCATTGTTTCACAGGGTGTTGCCTCACCACTGACCTCAGCTTTGCCAACCCCTCAGTTTGCATTTCTGGGTCTGTCTTCTTTATCCAGAGGATATCTCCACAGGAGAGGAAATGACAGCAGCAGCTTTTCTGCAAGAGGGAAAATGAATATTGTGATGTGGATTCTACCTCAACCACTACACCGGCAGCTTTTGTTCTGGGGGATGTGCAAGTTGACCAGCAGATTAGACTGTGATTATACAAGGCCCAGATAAACTGCTTATTTTTGTTAAATTTAACCCTAGAAGTTTATTACAGGAAGTCGTAGGTTTACTTAACCAGAAATCAAGAAGTGCATTTTTTTTCTGTTGTAGTAAGTGGAAAGAGGCAACCCTACAAAGCTGAACACTGTTTTCATAGTTAAAGACTCCTCCCCCCACAAGACTGGAAAAGCAAGATGGCCAGGAAAGTTCCCATGAAGCATTTTCAAACATGCTCTTTTATAACCCAAACCAGCTAATTTACATCTCAATTTACATATATCCCACAGTACTTTATTCCATTGATTAGACATCAGTACATTTACATTTACATCACTTCCACATTAACAGCAGCAGTAGGTCACGGTGACCTTACAAATATCTTGTCAAAGCCTTTTGTGTCAAAACAGCCCAACCTCAGAAATGCTCTATCAAAACATCCTCATCACCCAATGTCAAAACAGCTTCATCACGGAGTCTAAGCACATTCAGATCCAACAAATTAACATATCAAGGCTTTATTGCCTTAATATCCAAGTTAAAAACAAAAACCTAATGCCTTCCCCGTGAAAAGAAAATTGTTCCTACTCCCATTTCCCACTGCCAATTAACAAAGTTCCTATCCACTGGGATGTCTCAGGAGTGATTTTTTTTTCCTGACTGTGCTGAAACAGTGACCGACATTTTTATTTAGTCAAACTTGAAAAAGTGGCCGGAAGATGCTTCCGGGGATTAAGCTTCAGTGATGGTGAAGTCAGTAAAATTCCTGGCTAGATACAAGACTATTCAACACAGTGAAGAGCACGACTGAAAAAAATTATAAATAAAAAAAAAAACAAAACACAGTTCTGGACCATTGCCCATTGCATTTTAGTTATCTCATTATTCAGTTTTCAGGCCAAACCTGTCTTAGTGCTTGGCTTCACTGTGGCTAACTGACTGGGGAAAAGGGACGTACACATCACACATTTATTTATTTATTTATTTAAAGGAAGTGAGACAAATCCCCAAAGATTAAATCTAACTGTTTATAAATCATGGTATCACTGGTTCCCTTACCCTCATGCCCATCTGCTTACAAGGTAGAGAAAGCACCCAACTCACACACAGTGACACAATTTCACATCAATACAATTGAATCCACATGATTCAGAAAATTGAAACTGTAATGCCTCTCCTTTCTGCTTTGCGAGTGGGGTGTTTATAAGGCAGATTCTCAGGGAACCAACCCCATCACAGGACAGAGAGCTTAAATATAAACACACATAACATCCAAACATAAATGCAGTCAGGACAGCAATGTTTAGTGTATTATTGAGTAAAGGCATGCATAAACCATCATTTGAATATGCAATAATACAGTAAGCTAGTCTGGAATGTCAGCATTGCAAATATTCATGTTCAGGCAACACTCACAATTTCAGGCAATAACTTTCTTAATAGGTAAAACTTTCAAATATAGAATACATAAATATAAATCACCCTGTTCCATTCTGTACATTCTTTTTTTCAGGACATTAGCTAACAGACAAAGCAATTAAATTTATAAGCAAGAAGAAGGTCACAGGCAATCTGCTCATACCTGACCTTGTAGTAAAGACATTGTGTCACACCCATTTGTACTAGGGCAAGATCTCTTGCATTTTGCTATGTTTCCTACATGAGTCATTTCTATGGAAGCGCAGGCTGATACTATGAATTCAGATTGATTATATCAAGGCGGAACAAATCAGAAGCAGCTGTTGCAAATTTGTAGAAACTGACCTGACTGGTGTATTACTGTTATCCCCAGTAAAAGCAAGTGGGGACATGACCACATACCTTGTATAAATGCTTTCTATTTAATGTTTCAGATTTGATTCACTCTGAAAGTCAATCCTTTAAAATTCATTGGTTTTTTGTTTGTTTGTTTGTTTCTCTCTCTCAAAAGATGCACAGCAGCTCCCATGTAAACTCCGTCCTTAAAATGTTGTGTCAGTATAAGAGATATTCCCTCTATTTTTAGTAAGAAGACAGTTGCAGAATTTATGAACTTCCCAAGTACAACTGTTGTGAAGACACAGAAAAACAATTCACTTTCATATAATTGTGGCCTTTGGTTTATACTTAACTATACTTTAATGGCTTGTTACATTTATTCGTAATTTTCTTTCATTTTCTAAACCTTAAATGCTGATTTCCAACATGTAGTCTGAGAACTAATCTCAGTATTTCAATGACCAGCTTCACAGTAGTAACGACTCTTAATGTTATTTCTTTTTATTTTCATCTTCTTGTCAAAGTTCTTCACTGAAAACAAGATGTGCAAAACCAATTTAAGGTCAAGGGAGGAAGTACCTTAGATCTCTCTGGTAGAAACCTCTGCTACCTGAAAGCTGGAGAGGAAATAGGAGCTGTTTTCATAGGTTGATGTGACCTAGGGGAATTAGATGAAGTGACACACATGTAATACAAAAATATATGGAGAAAGAAGAGCACCATGGGACTCTGCAATTGCAGGAGAGAATAGAAAAAAGAAGTGAAGTGGTAGGGTGAAGAGTCAGATGAAAAACATATGTATGAAGGAATAAAAAGATCTCATGAAATGGAAAGTGGGGCCCATTTACTACTACATAACTTTGCTTCCACTTGATCTCTGTTACCCACAGTAACAAGGATGGCTGGGGACCTGAGCAGGGTTGACATAGAAGGCAAGAGAGAGGCTGAGTCTGCTGTTGGGCTTCATCTCTAGTGGGGCTTACCATGAAGTCAGCCAAAATAGTCACTATTGATGAAAAATGGTAGAAAGCTGATGATGCTGTGAGACATGCCAGAGGAGTGCTGTGAGAAAGGCTGCCTCAACTGGACAAAAAGTCAAATGTTAAAGAGATCCAAAGGAGCAGTAATATTAGAGATGATAGAGGAGGAAACATATTTAAATTATTCTTGATCACCTAAAATCTCTGATAATTTATAGTAGGAGTAGCACTACCCCCTACCCCCACACCACCCCCTCCTGCCCCAGGGCTGCAGCCCTTAGACAAAAGATTTTAGCATGGTAAGAGTCATCCTATAATAAGTCTGAAATGGCTGCAGCAACTCCAGCTTCACGGTGATGTGCCAGAGTGGAGAATCAGCCCCTGAGATAAGAAACCTTCATGGTAAGAGGGAGGCTGGGAAAATGAAGAGCAATTTCCAGCATTCTTGTGAAGTGTGGTACAAACAACTTCTACCAGAATGTATTCCACATAGTTGAGGGACTCTATACACAAGGCACCTCTGTGTCACCCAGTCATATACCGATGCTGGTACAAGATACCTTAAGATTCACTTTCCAACTAGAGGTCAGCTGCCTCAATTGAGCCTGATAATCACAGTGACCAAGGGAGTAGGAAATGAGCTTTCAAGATCCAGTTTAGATATGTCTTTGTAAATTACAATTGCTCATTGATTTGATCATTAAGCTGATAACATGACTGAGAAACTTAGCACCGTCACTATGACCCGTTCCACTGGTGTGCCAAGTATGGCAAGCAGCAGCCAAGAGCTTCTCAGAGATATAATACTGTAGCAAAGTATTCTCTGCCACAGTAAATAATTCCAGTACAATACAAAGGTGGACAGTATTTCAGATGACTATTGAAGTCAGTTTATTGAAGTAAAATATAATCCTCCTGTTTAAAGTTGGTGGGGAGTGTCACACTTTACACAGTGTTGTTATGAAAAGAGCTGTTTGGTATCACCACTCTTGAAACTGTCTGAAGCAGCAGAAACATGACATAATTTCTATGTGACGGTCCCAAGCAAAGGGAACTGGACCTGTGCATGCCACTGTCTAAGAGCCAGTCACACTGCCACTTCTTTACAAAGCCAAGAACCAGGCTGTCCCAAAATACTGGCAATGGCAGCAGGGTGCAGGAGTAAACTGTTTGGACTGAAATAGCAAGGACAAAACAAACAAACAACAACAACAACAACAAACACAAATCTTAAATACAGAACTCTTTTCAGTAACATTTAGCCATCATCTTAGCTTTTGCAGGCAATTTCTCTTTTAGTTCAACATTTTATCTCAACCTGCTTAAGTCTTCAGAGGCTGCACTGACAAGCAAAAAGTCTAATTACTGTGTTTAGTTTGCTCTTTTTAGCATGCTCTGCAGGTCTTGTCATCATTTCACTGTGAAAAGATGGTGATTTTTTTTTTTCCTTTTAGCAAGTTCTTTCTACTATTCTTGTTAAAGTAATACTGCATCAGAGATTCCTTTGATTGTTTGGCTATGTTAAAATTGTCACTAATGCTGTTCTGCTTTGAAACTTCTTCCTGTAGGTTTACTTTTATACATCTGTTGGGAAACTTTATTTACTTTTCTGTTTGTTTACTATCATGCAAGAAAAGCATACATAAATCAAATGCTTTGTCCCTCAGGCTTCACTTGTCTCGTCTTTCTTTATGCTGTATCAAAAATTTCAGTAAAACATGTTAAGTAGTAATCCTATAAAGACATGAAAGTGGAAAGCAACACACTAACAAATCACTTGGGGGCCGGATATACAAATAATATTTTTGAAAAAGAGAGGAATTCTCATTGTAGTTAATTTTCTTCCTTCTTTATTTCTTTTGCCAAATTGAAGTTTAAATAGTTTTTATTTACAAAAATCATATATGTCTGAAACAAAATCTTTTGCATGACAGTAAAGATGGATAACGTTTGCTAGGAATATAAAAGCACCAGATGTATCTAACATGCCCTTGTTTTTAATCTGATTTCAGTAATCATCTCTTCTTGTCATTACAAAAGAGGTATCTTGACAAGCACTGACACTAGCACTAGCAGCATACAAAGATCATCATGAGATAAATACATTGCTACAAAAAATGGAAAAAGATACCTAATTATATACTATTGCAGGTTGCACATCACTGGGGTACTGAATTGCAGTATGCAAAATATTTGAATATTCATGGAGAAAAGTATGATAAAGAATATTGTGAAGTGAGGGAAGAAAAAAATTATAGTCTTTTAATGATATGAAGCAAGAAAGATGGGAAATAAGAAGCACTGAAAAAATTTTGCATTTTTTTTCTGTGAAATCAAAAAAACAAAGGCCTAATCTCATTACCAGGCATTAACCAGTCTAGTGCAATAGTAAAAAAGATGAGGTGAAAATGGAATTTTTTTACAACAGCAAAATGTCTTATAATTTTATGGATCCTTTCAATCCATCCAACTTATACCTGTCTCAGTTTTATCCAGTCTCTCTACTTACATTTTTTTTTTTTTTTCATGCACGTACACACTTTTTCCCCATTCCAAGTGTTTTTGCCTGAAATGCAACATGGCTTTTCTGTTCTCATTGCTTCCTCTGCCCTCTTCATGTTTCCTGCCTGTACAGTCTCAAGCCAATTCAGTTTCATCTTTCACGCAGATCTGTGACAATGACAGCATATGACCCCAAAATCACAAAGCAGATATGACAATAGTGACATTGCTGTTGTCACTTGGGATAACAGTAATAAACCTTGCAGAATCACTGCAGATATAATAGGCTATTTTCTGTGATATTAAATGCACACACAGACTTGATTACCTCATTCCTCTTTGTCTCTGTGGTACGAGATTAAGAACTGATGCAAAGGAATTAAAGCCTATACGGAAAGCTAAGGGAATAATGCCTTCTTTTCACCTGAGCCATGCCTTCGATCAAGACATTTATATTTGCCTTGTAAAAGCTTATTACAAGCCTCCACATCTACTGTTTCACTTCCAAGTCCATGCATTTTGAGAAAAGGACTGGGATACCAAACCGAAAAGTTGTTCTACCTGGTAATACTAATGTATATATAAACAAATCAAACTCCATGAGAAGCTTTTAATGGTGACCAAAGCACTGAGTAATCAGCATCTATGACCAAAAAGTTTTTGCAGATTTCCACTCAAATATTTGCAAAGAGTTTTCATTGAAAATGGTTCATTGGTTGACAGTTGGCTGAATATGAGCCAGCAGTGTGCCCAGGTGGCCAAGAAGGCCAACAGCATCCTGGCCTGTATAAGAAGCAGTGTGGCCAGCAGGTCTAGGGAAGTGATTGTGCCCCTGTACTCGGCTCTGGTGAGGCCACACCTTGAGTACTGTGTTCAGTTTTGCGCCCCTCGCTACAGGAAGGACATGGACGTGCTCGAGCGAGTCCAGAGAAGGGCGACCAAGCTGGTGAGGGGTCTGGAGAACAAGTCTTATGAGGAGTGGCTGAGGGAGCTGGGCTTGTTCAGCCTGGAGAAGAGGAGGCTCAGGGGCGACCTTATCGCTCTCTACAGTTACCTTAAAGGAGGCTGTAAAGAGGTGGGGGTTGGTCTGTTCTCCTACGTGCCTGGTGACAGGACGAGGGGGAATGGGCGAAAGTTACGACAGGGGAGTTTTAGGTTGGATGTTAGGAAGTACTTCTTTACCGAAAGGGTTATTAAGCATTGGAACGGGCTGCCCAGGGAGGTAGTGGAGTCACCATCCCTGGAGGTCTTTAAAAGACGTTTAGATGTAGAGCTTAGCGATATGGTTTAGTGGAGTACTTAGTGTTAGGTCGGAGGTTGGACTCGATGATCTTGAGGTCTCTTCCAACCTAGAAATCTGTGATACTGTGATTGTTTCATGTATACTACTTTTTATTTTTCTTAATAGCAGGCAGGTGAATTTTTTGTTTGTTTGTTTGTTTCTTGTTAAGCCAGTATGGAAATTTGCAGACAAGAGAAAGCCCAAATCCCCTCTGCTCCCTTTGGCACTGTTGTTTCTGTATTTGCTGATTTGGTGTTTGTTCTTGGAGTGCTTGGTTGGTCATACAGTTGTCACCAACAATACCGTGTGAGCAAGAAGTGTCAAATTCGCAGAAAGACTTGTGTGCATGTGTAGACATTTTTAACGGCTGAAAACTTTTTCGAAACAAGTCAGCTTCAAAGATGCACTTACCATTCAATGGCTACTTTCATACAAACACAATTTTAAGCAAAGGAGTTCGTTCCTTATTTTGATGTAGGATCGGTCCTGCTTTTTTGCCTAAGCCTTATCCTTTGTCACATAGTAAAGGTGACAGTATGACAAAGAAGACTTTAGTTCTAACAAACTTTGCCTGTCCCCCATTCTGACTTCCCAGAAAATATCCAGCAAATGTCACTGACATTTATTTAAAAGTGGAAGAGATCAAACACATATAGGATATTTTAAAATAATAAGCCATTAGGGAAAAAAAAAAAAGGAAAAGAAAAGAAAAAAAAAAAAGAAAAAGAAAAAAAAGAAAGGATAAGTAATATTTACAGCGTTGTGAAAGAACAGATATTCAGTTGGGGTGACCCAGTACTGCTTGCAAACCCTGTAACACTGTTAGCCTGTGAGCTAGGAGACCTGGCCTCAAAGAGGGGCAAGGAAGCATGCTTCTGTGAACCATTTCACTCTCAGCCTTTCAGAAATAGAAAATTAAATATTAGAGACTGACAGATAACAATAGTGAGTATACTCCCCAGCTCTCACTCTCTTCTTCCTTCCCCCTCTCTCCCAGCTCAGATCCAGCAGATGAAGAACTTGCCCAATACGTGCTCTTGCCACACCAGCTGCTGTGGCTGCAGCATTGGCTTTGGCTGTAGCACTCCCATCAGTTCAGACACAGTGCAGCACCCAGCAGAGCCAGGGCTCTCTGAAAAGGTCTTTCCTTTAGAAAGGAGACACGAAATCCAGGAGGCAGGTAGTGCTGTCAACCATAAGAGTAGCATGGCATGTCTCCTTGCTGAGGCTGCGTGCTCAACCTGTCTTCTCAGGAGACCAGCAATAAGAGGATGGTTTTTAAAAGTTTGACGGTGTTTTAAACTGTTCGTGTTCACCAAGGTAGTGAAATGGAAAAGGAACTTGCATCACATAATTTGTGTATTACATCTTCTAGATAACTGTAAACTCAATAAAATGCAGTGCATATATCAAAAGCTTTGATGGCAGGCCTCTCTCACATTCACCGATGAAACTGGAGAGGAAAAAAGCCTCAAAATATCACTGAAAAATTGCAAGGAGAAATTTATTTCTTAGCACAAAGCACAGTGATGATTATGTACATGAAAGGCATTAACCCCTATTTCACCCCATATATGGAAACCAGAGGTTGGCGTTGTGAACGTTTCCTTTACTCTGTTCTAGGTTGTTTCTATCTGTGCAGGCAGAGAGTACAAAGGTAGGTGGTTTTAATGGAAGGAAAACATATCATCTGTAATGTTACCTGCGATCTTAAGAGTTGGCTTCAAACAGGAAGGTTGATGTAAGGAGCTAATGGATCTGCACTACTGCCCTTAAAGGGGAGTGGAGGACATTGCAGCTGCTGGCCTCTTTGTGTCTAGCTGGTGGGTTGATTTTTCAGGCCCCATTTTTCTACACTCTTCGCTATTTGAAAGTAGAATATAAATATTGGCATCTCTGACATTAACAGAGAAACAGTGGCACCAAGACTTCATAAACATGGTTGTTTTTGTTTATTTGTTTGTTTGGTTTGTTTATTGTCTTTTGTTTTGTTTTTCAGTTGACTGAAGTGCTCTTATGGCTTCAAAATGGCACCTTCAGGTTGATGGCTGCACTCCATGAAATAATATAGAGAGTATAGATTTTCATTTCAAGCCAGGCACTGCCTGTTCTACATCACGTCAATGATCAGCAAAATAAGTCCTGGTACAGCAAGTTGTTCTGCACAGAACAAAAATGCATTCAGCATGGCAGGATCTTATAGGAGAAGGAATGTTTTTTATTGAGCAAACTGCTATAGGTGGAAAAGTGATCATGTTTTGAAGCATACAAAACATTCTGCTCTGATGAAAGCAGGTGTTTCTCATATTCATAGGCCAACATCACAGCTCCATACAACATCATAACATGTAGGAATGCACTCAGGAAGGATATGTTCCCATTAAATAGTAGGAAAAACAAATCATTGTAGTTCTGTTGGAGGAAAAAAGGGTGCAAAATAAGCTTAAGATTGTCTTAAGATTATCTTTGCAATCAGAGAAGTCTCAGACTTAAGTCTGTGAAATGAAAATTGGTGACCATCTTAAACAGAGGCAATACGTAAGTCAGATTAACCATTAAATTATTGGTTGCTGAGAGGAGCAGTCTACAGATCAAAGACTTTAATTTACTGGAATTTTATTTTACAAACAGGCAGAGAGCGAGACAGAGGTGAGTTGCTACTGGCCCTAGTTAGCCCCAATCCCCCAAGAAAATTGCCCAGAGTCCTACGGACTGAAAGCTGCTTGGCAGTAGCAATCAATATGATGCAGTGGTTCTTTGATTGCTAGACAAAAGTTCAACGATTAAACTTTAATGCAGAATCTCAGAGCAAATGTTCTAGAAATTCTGATCATGTTAAAAAGGATTAACTAGAAAAACTGTATTAAATTTAAACAGCTCAAGGATGTAGAAGTAGGCCAGAATGTATCTAAGTCAATTTTATTAAAACTACACTCACAGGCAACTCATTTACTTGTAAGGGTTTTTGTGGGGGGACAATGTTTTAGAAGCCACAATTTAATTACTAAGCCACAATAAAAGCTAAGTGTTTTTTGCTATTCTCTGCTATTACTCATAATGCATGTAGAACATGAATTCATTTGGCAACAACATCAATTCCTGAAAAGGCTCAGATTCCCAGTTGCTTTCAAATTGGTTTAGTGGAGAATTTATTGCATTACCTATACTACGCATTAATACTGTATTTGTACATCTGTGTCTACCATCTTTTGTTCCTTGTACTTCACTGGGGTCTCAATTATTTTAATGTACATTCCTAACTTTTAATAAATCAAGAAGAATTATATACTACCACTAAATCCAGAACAAAGTAATTTAACTTGGCAGTTTCATCACCCATACTGCACATTTCAGCTCTACTTACCTCACATTTGTTTCCCCTGAAACTCCCTCATAAGGAGAATGACAATTTCAAGGAAGCAATAAAGTCATCTGAATAATCTTATCAATAGTAAAAATTAGAATTTCAGTCTGTGATGGTGTGTATTTCATAAATCATTATAATGCTCAATAGTCTCATTTGATTATATTATAAAGTAATTACACTTAAATTTTTTCCTCTTTCTTACCTTCCTAACATGCTATTGATATCCATTCATGACAAGAATATATAATGCCAGAAATGATGGCTGTTGTAACTGATATGATCTCCATACAAAATCAAACACATCTTTCTGCAGACTCGGGCTGAAGACTCCATTTGGACCTGTGCAAATGTTTCTACTGGACTTTGATAGAAACTTCTTAAAATATACATATTCAAGGGCAGAGTTTAGACCCAGTATCAGTAGCTGTGCTGTTTTCACTATCAAGATCCTAGAGCCATATCTTTCCTTTACCATCAGCTAATCTTAAAGCACTATTGCACTATTAGGATCCCTTTAGGATTTTTTTTTCCTTGGCTTTTGTCACTTACTGTGAACATTTCCAATCTGCTTGTGCCTGCCTTGGACTAATTTTTGGGGTGCATTGCAGTCTTTGGAATGAGAGGGTGGGGATTTCCAGACAAAATAGTTTAACTGTTTCTAGGGTCACTATAAGGGTTTCCTTCTGTTGGACTGAGAAACTCTAACTTTCATTTGTTCTGCAGAAGAAGTTTAGCAAAGTGGCAGTAGTAGCAGATAGTATAGAGTGCACCAAGAGAGACATTCACCATCATGTCATTAATATTTACATGTTGTTCCCATGAAAAAAAAAGACTCATAGACAGCCAAGTTTTAATATCCAAAAATCTTGGTTTGTATATGCTCAGTAGGCAGGTGTTAAGAGGAAGAGAATAGAAGGAAAGGGAAGGAACAGAGGTGGGCAAGGAAAAGAAGACTGTAGCAGAGATTGGAAGCACAGTACACCTTCAGAAGAGACAGAAATTTTGGGGTAACAGTAGAAGACAGTGGAGGATGCTCATAATATGGTACTCTAACACAACAAAGAAACACATAAACATATTGATGGTCTTCTAGTAATTTCCCTTAAAAGCTCCTGCAGAGATAATAAGAATGAGGAAACGAGAGAAGTCATGAAAAGATCTACTGAGTGAAATACTCAGATGGAGGCATGAATGATATCGTGTTTTATCACCAAAACCTCTTTGTCCTTGGCTCACAAGGAAGTTCTCTGCACAAGTATTGGCCCTAAAAAAAAAAACAACATATTGCACAACACTTTATAAAAAAGCTATCTGACTTGCCTAAGTAGGAGGGCTATCACCTCTGCTGTGCTTGAGTACCTAATGACTATCCTCAGCACTCCTGGGGAATCCCCATGCCTACCAATATCTCTCTGAAGCATGAGCCCATTTTTACATCAGACACAGAGGGACTGGGAGCTCCTAAAAGGGTTCATAAGGCCAGCCCAAATGCCTCTCTTTCTGGTCTGTGGACTTCTATCCAGTGAGGTCTCATCAGGAACCGACACATCTTACCTGTGGTGAACATTTTCAAAAAGGTGTGACCCCCTGTGCCCCATAACCTTGGAAAGAGACACTGGAAGGTTTTCCCAGATTCTACAAGCAATACAAGCACTCACACCTATGGAAACAAAAATCATGATGCAGGGACCAGCCTTGTCAGTTTGACAACAGTGGAGAACTAGCTGCCTGGGAGAATGGAACAGCTCCTGTCAATAGCTGACCACCTTCTCTCTAAGCTGTTAGTGGCACCATAAACCAAGCCTCTGAAAAAGGCAGACAGCAATGCCCTGTTTTTATTACTTCATTTCCCACAACACCCCAGAAGACATCCTAGGATGTTCTCACGTGCACAGAGACTTGTGTCTGTGCACGTGTCTCCCTAAGAGACTTGTTGAAGACAGAGGTGCAGCCACATGAGATCAAATGGCAAAGATGATTACTGTTAGGGACAAAGTTCTGCCATAACACTCATCCTTGAAGTCAAAATTGGTAGCCTATTGGAAAGATGCACAGTATGCATTCATTATTGTATGGGCTTGAATTGTACAATTGTACAATCACATCTCCATCATTTTCCATCAGTTTTCAATGTGAGTTTTTTTTTTTTTTTTTGATCATATAAATTATTAAGATTATACTAAAACTGGATACCCAACTAAATCAAATAAAATGTTTTCTCTATTCTCTTTTGAACTAGAGGTTTTCCATTGCTAATTTATGCCACTTCTTTTCCCTACTATGCTAATTTCCCCAAAAGCTAATTCCTTGTAAATTCCATAAAAATATAGTACTTTAAGGTTGTTGGAGAGGAACTCATCATTAGTATTACTACAGTTATAGGCTTTACAATCTTTCTAACAGTATAGCTGTCACACAAACTCACATAGAACAAAATGGATCTGAAAGATCCTGAATCATAGAATCATAAAGGTTGGAAAAGACCTTCAAGATCATCTGGTCCAACCATCACCCTACTACCCATGTCACCAACTAAACCACGTCCCTAAACACCAGGTCCAACCTTTCTTTGAACAGCCTCAGGGACAGTGATGCCACCACTTCCCTGGGCAACCTGTTCCAATGCCTGACTACTCTTTCTGAGAAGAAATGTCTCCTAATTTCTAACCTAAACCTCTCCAGCAGTAGTTTAAAATATGTTTTATGGGAATTATCTGTGATTTTGTTTGGAGAAAATAGCATTGAAAGCATGCAAGGAAAAATAAATTAAAATGGCATCATTTAATGTGATTTATATACACAATATACCTATTTGCAATTCTTTAAATTAATACACAGGAGGTCTGAATCCCCATGCACTGGAATGGTCTACAATGATCTATGGCTGTTTTTAACAACATAGCACTAAATTTCTATCTGGCTTTCAGTCCCAAAGTTGACTCAGTGTCATAACTTCGATAACTCTTATCCATAGCTTTGCTGTCATTTTTTGACAGAATGTTAGTATTTTATCATCATTACTTCTCTGTAGCAAACAATCACATGTTGAAAAAGATACTGAAATGTCATTATCAGGGGCCACTAACATAGAATCTCTTTTAAATTTGTAGACAAAGCCATTTTGATACCCTGTTCTGGCTGATGTAGTAAGTTTTACTGTACAATTTCATCCACTGATGTTGCCAAAGGACAATATTCTGCCACATTGACTAATACATTTCTCTGGAAATAACCTTCTACTTTCAGTGGGACTTGATGCTGTGTAAGATGCCATTCAGCATGAATAAAGGCATCAAAATATGGCCAAGTTACTATCCACATAACTTAAACCTCAGTAAAGCAATGAGATACACAGATTGATGGCTAACACCTGGGATGACATTCCTATCTTAACCCATGCTGTCTGACCGAAGGTTAGTAATAACAAGTGCATGGTTTGTCATCAGACTGAAATACAGTCACAATAATATGAAATTTCAGAATAAATATCTGCCTTCACTCTCTTTTATTCCCCTTGTGGTTTGAAGTCAGGTCCTTAAAATATTGTTTAATATGATTTTAGAGATTTAATAACAATATATTGACCAAGAGAGGACAAATGTCAGTTCTTTCTTCAGTTTGTTCTTGGTGGGATAGGTTTGTTTGAAATTGCTTTTTCTACTCAGTCTTACATTAAAAAAACATCTTCTCAATTATCTCTGAAGCCATCAAAAAACTTTCTTTGGTTAATTGGAGGTCCTCCTTTAATAATAGCTAATACAAGTTCTATGAAGCATTTGGAAATACCTTGAACATAAAAGGCATTACATCAAGCTGGATTTGATTTTTATGCTGTTATGTATCATCTTTCACACCAGCTGAATTACTAATAGCAACAAACCCTAACTTATATATGGAGAACATGAAAAAATGTTTGAATAATAAGGTATACTTATGTTATTACATAACTTTGAAACCTATATGGACACGAAATAAGAAAGAATGTTATTGACTGCATAAGTACACCTGCGCTACGCCGTTCAATTCATAATATATTTCTGAATAATTTAATAGAAAAGAGAATGAAATTCCTCATGATTCCTTTGGTACTTCAAAGTCTTTCACCATTGTCTTCGCACAAAATTTTCCATGCTTGCACTATTATTTAATAAGACTGTAGTGGGTTTACGTGGCAAGGTTTTGGTAGCAAAGGGCCATAGGGGTGGCTTCCGTGAGAAGGATTTAGAAGCTGCCCCATGTTTGGTAAGGGCCCCACTGCTGACCAGAGCTGAGCCAATAAGAGATGTTGTTTTGCGCCTCTGTGAGAGCATATTTAAGACAGGGGAAAAAAAAAAAAAAAAAAAAAACAAAAAAAAAAAAAAAAAAAAACGCTGCGCCACACACAGCAGGGAGAGTGAGAGGAGTGAGGAACAGCCTTGCAGGCACCAAGGTCAGTGAAGAAGGAGGGGGAGAGGTGCTCCAGGCGCTGGAGCAGAAGTCCCCTGCGGCCTGTGGTGAGGACCATGGTGAAGCAGGCTGTCCCCCTGCAGCCCATGGAGTACCACCGTGGAGCAGGGTTCCACGCTGCAGCCCATGGAGGAGACCACGGTGGAGCAGGTGGACCTGCACCGACGGAGACTGCAGCCTGTGGAAGACCCCTGCTGGAGCAGATTCCAGGCCAGACCTGTAGCCCGTGGAGAGGAGCCCACGCAGGAGCAGGTGACCTGGCAGGAGCTGCTGCCCGTGGGAGATCCAGGTTGGAGCAGTTCGCTCCTGAGGGATGGACCCCGTGGTACGGACCCATATCTGGAGCAGTTCTTGAAGAGCTGCTGCCTGTGGGCAGCCCACGTCAGATCAGTTCAGCAAGGACTGCATCGTGTGGGAGGGACCCCACAGCACAGGGGACGAGAGTGACTGAGAAGGAGCAGCAGAGAAGAAGCGCTATAGACTGACCATAACCCACATTCCCCCGTTCCCCTGCGCTGCTCGGGGGGAAGAGGTGGAAGAGGGTGGATGGGGGGAAGGTGCTTTTGGTTTCTTTCCTTTGTTTCTCACTTCTCTAGCTTGTTAGTAATAGGCAATAAATCTTACTATCTCCTTATGCTGAGTCTGTTTTGCCCGTCACAATAATTACTGCACAATCTCCTTGTCCTTATCTCAACCCTTGAGCCCTTTCCATCGTATTTTCTCCCCATTCCTCTTTCAGGAGGGGGAGTGAGAGCGCGGTTGTGGTGGAGCTCAGCAGCCCACCCGAGTAAAACCACCACAAAGACAAGCAAGTGTGGTAGATAGAAGGGTCATGTCCATAGGTCAGCAGCCTGGGTTTCCCATTGCATAGTCATACAGAATGTGTACAAAGAAAAGACAACCCAGTGCCAAATTTTGTATCCGTGAATTCAGATTAAGTCCAAAATTGTCTCAACAAAACAGCGGCAATGACTTCCACTTAAGAATAAGATTCATAATAGCCCAAGAAGCCCAAAAGAAGCACATTTTAAATGATGTCTTTGACTCAGGGCTGTAATCTATATAGGAGGAGGATATATATCTGGTAATGTACTTCTGCATTTAGGTGCAAAGTGAGTTTTTAGGAGGATGACTGACATATCATCATTAACCTACAGTTTTGTAGCTGCCTAGAGAAGTTTACCTGAGATTAAATGTACAATTCTCAACCTTCCTTAGCCAAAAGGAGTCTAAGTTCAAATCTTTGAGTTCACAGCTTTGACCTTCTTGTATGATGTCCTAAGCAGATATGTATCCAGTAGACATAGGCAGAGAGAAACTTCCCTGGCACCATATTGCAAAAAGAAATGCAGAGGACCAACAGACAATAGAGGGAAATAAGGAAAATTATGATTATAATCAGTAATGAGGATGCTTATTTGGTAGCAAAACAATATATGTTTTAACTCACCAGTTTTGATGAAGGCAAGTCTTTCATTTCATAGATGGGAGCCTGCATTAGTAACTTGTTCAAAAATTAGAGAATGACATCATCTCCTCTGGTTGCAGTTTTGATGGAAGTGCCCATCGCTGCTGTGGTTATGATGGCAATACACTGAATTTGAGCAGCAGAACAGACTCTCAGAGCGTAGAAAATGGTCTTAAGGCGTGAAATTGTTGCCATTAGCTCAGGCGTGATGGCTGTGCTACTGGTTATATACATTAGAAGAACCTGAACAACTTAGATAGTAGAAGTATGGGTGCCAAAAGTATCTTACAGACTGAAATGGATGTTAGGAGGTTTATGGATCGAGATTGCAAGTGTTCTTCTTGCATTGTACTTGAGGGTGTCCAGCAGGGTTGGTGTCACAAAGGCAAATATGTTTTAAACAAATTACGAACAACCTCAGGGAGAAAAAATAGAATGAGCTTAAATTTGAGGAAAACCACACATTGACACTTTTTGTCCTGCCATAATTTTATCTAAGGAGAATACCTCAGTGCAATACCTCAGTGTTCTTCATACTGGCTTAAACTGTGGAATTTTGCAGTCAAGACCTGTAAGGTCAACCCTCTTCAAATATGTTGAAATGTGCAGTGAACCAAATTATATTTTAATATACATGTGTATGTGTGTACTATACAATACGTATATATGTGTGTATGCGTACTGACAAAACTGAAATACTGTAAGGAAATAGGTATATCTAATAAACAGATGTGCTGGCAGTAAAATTGCAAACCTTACAGATAAATAAATGACCTCCATAATTACAAAATATAAACAACTCCATAAAAATAAAGAAAAAAGAGAAAAAAGAATAAGCTTATTCCTGCTAACCTGTCTTTGGAATGAGATGCGAATGTAATTTTCTGACTGTTTTTGATGTTGACAACAAACGAACAATGGAAATTGCTCTTCAAAAAAAAAAAAAAAGCTCAAAAGCTCTTAACTTGCAGATTTCATCTGCATCTGGTGTGATCTATAATGACTGAGGTATATTGACAACTCAATACCTTTAATTTGGTGGGAAAGTAACTCAAGGCAGTCCCCGTTGACTTCTCCTGTAATACATTAGTCACAGAAGAGAATATTTTGTGTATTTGTGATCAAGCCTGACCACTAATCCAATTAGATGGGATCACTGATTTGTTAGTTTATATTTCAAGGATTTGAATTCTTTGTATTTTGGATTTTTTTTTCTTTTTAATTGACCGACCAGTTGACATGATAGACTAATTCATATACTTAAGGGGCAGAATAAGCTTTTGATGTGCAGAACATGATTACAAAGCTCTGAGGTCTTGTTTTAAAAGTCATTCTTTCACTGTTCCTCAAATGGCACTGCTTGAGGGATTGTGGAAGAAAATCATTATAAAGTTGCACATTAACCAAGACACTTTCTGCCCCTCTCTTTGATTTAGCCATACACTGCCAAACAAATCAAAGATAACACTTGGGAGCTGCACGTTGCAGTGACGGATCTCTGGAGAGGAAGAGAGGAAAATGAAGGTTGAAAAAAAGAGGATGAGAAACACAAGGAACCAAAAAAAGTTTCAGCAAGTGTTGGCTCTGCTGTCAGTCAAATGAAAGAGAAGGGGCAATTTGATCAATTGCAAGCTCAAA
Organism: Anser cygnoides; assembly: GCF_040182565.1. Classification (NCBI taxonomy): domain Eukaryota; kingdom Metazoa; phylum Chordata; class Aves; order Anseriformes; family Anatidae; genus Anser; species Anser cygnoides. The sequence goes on along the minus strand of NC_089873.1, from coordinate 86,499,915 downwards.
GCCAAGGATGAACAAATAGAAGTTATCTCCCTGACAGAAACAAACATACATCAATTTTGATTCACCCAGTTGTTCCGGTTTTATTGTTATTTTATAGACAACAGCTTTCTCCCTGCTCTGGTGATATGTTGATGTACCATCTTGATCACACATACTGCATAAATTTAATGCATTGTGTCCAAATTATGTCCTAGAATTGTTAAGACTGAGAATTGAGAAGCAAATAAGGATGGTTTCCATTCGTTTCAGGGCTATTAAAGGATATAATCTCTTAATGCCTCAAAAGGCCTGACTATTGAACTTCAGCTACAACTAACGCTAATTAGAGGCCTGCAATACTTGATATGACTACAGAGAAAAAAAAAAAAAAAAGAAAAAATAAAGTTTCCACAAACCAGCTTATTAAAATTGTAATGCTAGCTCACTGCAAACAGTTGCTTGCATGGGCATATTGGGAGTGCTTATGGAATGAGAGAGGGGAAAGTTACTGTAAATGCAGTCAAAAGAAAGGGATGAATCAAAGAAAACATGGTGTTTTTCAGGAGTGTTTTTCAAGAGTTTATGGCAGAGTTTCTGCAACTTCCATAGCTAGAAATGACAAAAGTAGGTAAGAAGTCTTGCTTCAGGAGTCACTGCTGACAATTACACGACATTTCCCCCTTGTGTAAATTTTCTGTGGTGACAGGGCAAGCATTATTTCAAGCTGTACTCTTGGAATTACCTGACTTAATTGCATAAAACCGTTTTTACCTGTGACGGCACATGGCATCCCTTACACAATCTTTACCACAAAATGTTTTATGCTGGAGTGAAAGGGCTGAGGGAAATACACAAAATATGTAAAGGGGCTGAGGGAAATACACAGAATATGTAAATGTATGAGTCATTACAATGGAGTATAGACTGGAAAGCCACATTTTCTGCAAGGTGTCTAAATACCCTTTACAAGATGTCTAAATAACATTTACAAGACCAAAAATTTGTTATTAAGTGGTCCTCTAAAACCAATGCAAAACAAAAAGTGATGCTAAAAGAAGTATATCTCCAACTTTACTTTGCCCTAGTAGAGTTGTGATACTATAGCGTGCTCAGATTGATGATGGAAGCATCTCAATTTCATTTTTAACAGGCTGCCTTGTGGAAATCTGTATTAAAGTGAGAGAACTCATTAAAAAGAGTAGCACAGAAAAGTGTTAAATTAATCTATGAACTTTTATTCATGACTATCTGGCCTTGGAAGATTATTTGACATTGCATATGGATGTCAAATACTTGCAGACTGAACTTTATTACAAGTAGCTATCAACTCTAGCTTACAGCTATGACGGGTTTACACTTGAATACTTTCCTAACTATACATATGGCTTAACCATACCTTTATATGTGTAGAGCCTGAATGCAGAAATAACACTATGACATCTTTAAGAAAGTGCATATAAATTTTAATTAAGAATACTTTTTTTTTTCTGCATTTGACCATGCGTCTCCACAAAAGCAGAACATATGCTTTGAAGCTGAAAGTGGTATCTGTGTGTCCAGTGACAGGATATATAAAATGCTAGTATTTTGTATGTGTGTGTGAGAAAGGAAAATGTTTGCATTTTTAGGTAAGATCATTACAGCTGGTCTAATGAAATCACAGGTGGTGCATTTTTTTGTTTTGTTTTGTTTTGTTTTGTTTCAGTACAGTAGTCCTTGGTAACTGCTTAGTGCAAGACGTATCTGGTCGTAAACCTGTGAACCAGACTTGAGTTTTGGATTCAGCTCTCTTGACTGAAGCAAGCTTAAAACTGGTTGCATTAGTGTGGCTTGCTCCACAATGGCAGTACTGGATTTCAGTATTTCAGGATTTGCTCATTACAGTCAATATCCATGAAAACTAATAAACACTCAAAGTGTTTTCCTTAACCTGGAAATTGCACTGTTTTATGTTAGCCCAGGGATGTGTAGGATCCCTGTACATGAATCTGTCCCTGCAAAACCTGGAAAGTAGAGAAGGATAAGCCCAAGAGTGTTTAGGAGAACTACTAAATTGTTTCTTTCTTGTTCTGCTTGCTCCCTAGGAAGCCTCCCACCAGCTATAGTCTCTGACCAATGGTGGGAACTCTTGATGGTGTACATCCTCTGAGAGATTCAAGAAATGTTCTTACTGGTGATATAGACACCATAGAGCTGGATGCCTGCTTAAGTTTCCTTAACCTCATTACTCTGAGACAGAAATTTTATTTATCCTTTTTAAACTTTAAGTGAAATCAAATTCTGGATGTTTCCTTTAACAAATATCAGCTTGCAACACTTTCCCCCACATTGTTTTTCAGCTTTAAAAAGTGAGAATTGATCAACTTAGATGAATGTGCATTTTTTTTTCAGAAGAAAATGTAGCCTGTGCTTCTTGTCCCCTCAAAAGCATTGCATAGCAAAAGTATGGATCCACTTCCTTTTGATTTTATAATTATTACAAAACTGAAGTCTGGCAAGAAGCTGCTAGGAACTTGATTGGGATTTTCAAAACAGATCTTTTAAATTTCTGGTTTATTTACATTTTTAAGGAGTAGATGAGGAAATGCAACCTAAGGCTCTCTCGTATTGCTAGAAGCATGAAGCTTTTAAGCATATGTGGACTTAACACGCTATTTGTTCAAACTATATGCTAGTAATACATGATCTGGAAATAATGTTCACTTACAGACATGCAGTCGTACATCTTAGAATTATTTTTTGTGTCAGTAATGTCTTTTAATCTAACTTGCATGAAACAAAAAGAACATAAACTAAAAATAAATAGAAATGCAATTCATGTAAAGAATTCCTAAAATAGGCAGACAATTGGGAGCAATTTATTTACTCAACATTTCATGATGGTTTCATCAATAAAAGAAAGCATATTTTTCTAAAGATATTTGCATTGATTTTAATTATATCAGATCAGCATAAAACAGTTCATTTTAAATAGATACTGACGTTCCAATATTCCACATCCTATTGACTCTAAATTGTTGTTTGAGAAGATAAAAAGGGAAAAGAAAATGCAACAGTGGTACACAATACAGTCTGCTCTACAGAACCAGGTAAATCATAGTTTGCAAAATCATTTTCCCCTCTAATAGAGTCAAAAATGGTTATTATACTTTAAGGTTGCTGCATTTTATCTAATTTATTCTTCCATTCCCTAACTGCCTAAGCCGTTTTTTCAAACGTTGCACAGTCCATCATACGTTGCATCTATTTTCTGTATGAGAGGAATTGTCTTGATTTCCATAACAAAACAATAACACTTTGTGCTATTGTGATAACAATACTGCAACAATCTAAGATATCCACTAGCATTTCCATCTCTGCCTTTGTGTCCAGTAAACTCAGATTTCATCAGCGCTATCCTAATCCAGTAAACTAGGACTGAAGCGCTGGTCAGACAGTATTTTACATATTAACAATGCTATTCATATGCCTCTGTGCATAGAAGGACCTCTTTCCTACCTGCATCAATATTTTAGATCAGAAAGCTAGGACAACTGATCATGTAGAATGTGACTAGTGCTCACCTAGCCATGAGTTGTCTAAGCAATTTGTTCAGATAGAATATCCAAATACCTTCCTTAGTACTGCAGAGAGGAAAGGAGTTAGTGGGCTAGTAAAGTGTTTTTCTGATTGGCGTTGCATTGAAGCATGCGTTTTTTGTTGTAAATTGAACTTCACAAAATGGCCATCTCTATCACCCTGCTCAGACCCCTCCTTCATAGGCTCTGCTACGCAGACATTTCCTCTTTTTCACTTCTGTCTACTTAAATTTCCATCCTCCAAAACTTCAGTACCTTCTTAGGAGCATCAAGTCACTTGGCAGGCTAATTGCTTTTCTGCTAGAAGTTATCAAGTGAATACACTATTTTCTATAGTAATTACAGAATGACCCTAGGGCAGAATGTGTACAACAATAAAACTCAGTAAGAAGGCAAATCTCTCCTATTGTAAATGCATAAAACTCCTCTAATGTCAATGGGGTCGTATCTATTTCTATGGACAGATAATTTGGCTTGCATTAGTAGGCCACTGGTGGATGCTTCACTTGTCTTTTTAAGAAGTATTCCTATATGAACTCTACCTGTCATTGCAGGAAGGCAATTACACCTTTCCTACCCCCAAGGTTATGATGACCAGTACTCTCTCAGAACCAACTGTAGCAAGTTTACTTTAAAGCCACTGAAATCATTCTCTCTGTCAACATATGGATCAGTCTGCTCACTTTCATTTTGAGAGTATTTCAAACTGCCGCTTGACAAAATCCCCAGATAGCAGAGCATTTAACTATCCTTCCTCAATCAATAACAAATGTATGCTCCTTTTATTGTCTCTATTAAAAACCTCAGGTACAATTACATTGACTTTTTTTTTTTTTTTAATATGTTTTTCACGTATGCATTTAAACATGGAATTTCTGTGTATCCACTGCTACTAGGACAAGGACTTTAATGCTAGAAGCGACAAATCAGTCTGTGGCTTGTTCAGCCTTGACTGCTTGTACCTGTATAAAGCAGTAGCCATTATTGATCATGTGAGGTCATTAAAATAGAAGGTTCCAAACAAACAAAAAAAAACTGTTACATACTGTTACATTAATACAGTTCATAATTTATGTATTGTATGTGTGTATGTGGGAACAAATAAGTAATTGATGCAAATTTTCTGAAAGGACATCGTCTAGATGCTAAGAACTTCTAACCTTTCTGCTTTCTTTTTCCTGCAAACAACACCTTTTTATTTATTTATTTATTTATTTATTTTTAAGAAGAGATTAGATGTAAGGGTTTGAAACAATTAGCCGTGAGCTCAAGGCAGAACACATACCTGAAAAAAAAGGTGGGAACATGGTTTTATCAAACAAGGTCTTACTTCTTTAATAGATATTGTGTGATATGTAGCATGCATAGTTTAGTGATGTTCATTTAATCATCTAGTTCACAGCTTCATTTTTTTTTTCCTTGCAGTTATTTTGTCTACAGGATAAAACAATGCTGTGTTTTACGAAGGCTGTCATTAATTCTGTCAGTGCCCTGAGAAACAACAGTACCTGCAAATCAGAAGCTAAAGTCAGAGCTGTTAAACTGATTGTGGCAAGAGGGCTTAATCCATAAACCCATCTACAAAGCAAGGGATGAAGGCCACAGAGATAACAGTGATTGCTAGTGGTCAGATGCCTCACTGAGATGCTCTGGAAGAAACCCTACAGGTTGTTAAGAATACCATTAACCCTGAAATTGCAAAAAGTTTATCTTCTCTGGACTGGTCCTATTTTGAAAAATCCTAGGAAAAAAACATCACCTGGTAAGATAAATGATGACAAAAGTGGATCTCAAAGTGCATGGCAAAGTAAATAATTGACTTGACTTACAAATACATGTCTAGTGTATCTCTAGAAAATTGTGAGGTGTTTGAAAACCCCATAAGCAGAAACAGAGGAAGATACGTTATGAGAGTTCCTACTGATGAACAATCAAATCATCTCTTTGATTAAATAGTAACCAAGGTTCTTAAAGCGACTATGTGTTGACTGGGATATGTGAACTGGTGATGATATCCTATCTCCTTGGCAAGCATCTTTACACAGATTGTAACACTGCCAAGGCAGATCCCAGTATTCACCATCAGAACCTTGACAAATGATGACAATTTTCTTTTTCTTAAGTAGTACAAGTACAAACTTATTCCAAGGAAGACCCAATATGTTAAAGACAAGAGATAATTGAATCTTGGATATATGTACTAAAAAGAAAACTAAAACTGAACCTGTACACATGTTCAAACCCACCTCCATAGAAATTCAAGATTCAATAATATAACTTGCACTGTCTAAAATAGAAATACAGCTTTTCACCTATGTCAAAGAAAAGGAAATAGTATTCCTGGGTGCTGCTCACTCTACTTGAATCTCAAAAAAAAAAGTAGTAGTTTCTAATTATCAAGATTAATGTTGATCATTGTTGTTTCTGAATACATTTGGTTTAGTACAATTGCTTCTTCTCTAATAATAGTCCAAAAATAAGCCTGTCAGACTCATTCCTTCATGTTCAAACAGCATCTTTCTGTTCCTCAAGTCAGATGACACTTGATTAGTTTTAATTGCATCATATGTGATCTAATTTGAAAAATTACTTCAAATATAATCTTTTAGTTTTGAATCTGGATTTTGTTTTAAAGTGACAAAATTACTATATACATTACTGTGTTGTATCTTGTAATTTTAAAGGTTCTCACATCACTTCAGATACTCTAATAGTCTTTTGTCTCAAAGAAAGATGTCATTTGCTTGGAAAAAATTAAGTCACTGTCAGCTACCTGGAAGACAAGAATGAATCTGTCTTGATTCTGACCAGACCTTTTTGTTTAGTTGTTTACACTTCAATTGCTGTCAGCAGTTCTAGATAACTTTACAGTAAAAATACTACCGTGGTTGCTACAAACAAGAGTGTTCACAACACAGCTAGCATTACTGAACACCGACATCAGAACTTTGCTATGACTTGAGGAAAAAAAATTAGGTGAGAAGAGAGACTTGGAAGGTTACCCAGAGAGTTAAATCTCTACAGGAAGAAAAATCAGGGTAGATAACCTTCAGCTTTTCCTGAGAATGACTAGTTTCTTCTGTTGACAAGGTAAGTACATTTACCCCAAGAGCACAGCTGGCCTTAGTTGTGCAGGTAGAACTCATGGAAAGATTTGATTGTCAGCACCAAAGCCTAAAGCAGAAATAAGAAGTATGAAAGAGTGCTAACCAGAAAAATCCTCATGAGCCATCTTAGGAAGAACACTTTCATCATTTTTACATCTCCATAATGGTAGAGTCTGTAATATCTATATCAAATTCATCTATTCAGCAAACACATATATTCATTGCTCGTTATCCTAAGATCACCTTCTGATCTCCAAGTGCTTCACAATCCTGACTATTTTGCAATGACAAAACATTTTGAAAAGTAGACAAAAGAGAGCTTGCTATTCTCATTTTGGATTGCTAAGACAATTAAATAACAAATAATAACCCTTTTCTCTGTGGTATAAATATAAGACTATTAAAACTTATCTCCTTTTTAAAGAGGTATTTCAATCTTGCTAATAATATCCAAGTCTTAAAGTGTAATAGATAGCAGTTTTTTTCAGATATTTCACCTCATAGAATAGGACCTAAATTTCTAAGCAGACATATTTTTTTTTCCCTCCAGGGCACTGAAACTTCACTTTAGAACAATAACAAGTCCTTTAATCTTCATAAACAAAATCAAAAATCTAAGTGGTTGCCTGCTATTTACATTAACCTTTTAAAAAGTCTTCTAGGTTCTATTTTATTCAAGACGATTTTTACTCTTATCCTTTATCAGAAATATTCTGATTGATACTAAAAGCTGCCTATTTCCAAAATGGCATCACTCCTCATAAATTATCCTTTTCCACAAAAACAGCTGTGTGGAGAGAACTGAGATTACAGGATACTTGCCATTTACAGGAGGAAAACACAAAAAAACAACTGAAAATAAAATTATAAAATTGAGACGCTATGGTTACCAATCTGTATATATCATCTCCATTATAAATTCTTCGTTGTCTGAGCATATACATTAAATGCAAAAGTTCTTAACGACAACAACAACAACAAAAAAGTCGTTGGGCATCAGCTGCTTTTAGAGTTTAAAAGGTGTTTGAGAGCAGGTATTCCAGGAGATGGATGTAAATTTCAATTCAGTTAAGTCTGGCAATTGTGAACCTGGGAATAAGATGTTTTTGAAAATTTTAACTATAGTGGTGGTTTTTTATTGTTTGTTTGTTTGTTTTTCCCCTGTACATTTGTATCCATTAGATTATTCTTTTGCACTCCTCATTCTCTTCTTTTATATTCTTTCTCTTTTATATATTCTTTCTCTTTTGTCTGGTTATTTTCAATTTTGAATAGAGACATTAGTAACAGCTCCTTTGAATACCAGAGGAAAAGTGGTCTTTGCCAGTTCTTACGTGCATGTAAGATGATGCCCTAGTACCAAGACATAAAGTAATTAACATTGCCTCGTTATCAATTAAATTAACTGATTCTTAGAGAGTGGAACCTTGATTTTTCAAAAACAAATAAAGATTTTAATCTGTATTCTCTAGATGGTTAGAAGCAATTCCTACTTTTTGCCCTTATATTAAGAAGGAATTTCTAACCAGTTACTAAAGAATATTGAGAGTAAGAGTCAACATCACTTTAAAAATGTTATGTATGTGGCAAAAATACAGCCTAAATACAGAGTTCATACTCTGAACAATTATAGCTGAGAGATTTTTTTTCAGATAGCACATGATTTGTGATGTCTCATTAAATTGACAGCCTCTTAGACAAGGGAGAGCAATTTGAATTAATATATTACGAGTTATAATCTAAAGCCATTGGTTATACTGCCATTTGGTTATAGTAATTCTAGATGAATCAAAATTAGAAACATAGGTTATTTGGAGGGATAGCCAAAAGTGAATTCGTAGAGAAATAATTATGCAGCAAATCACTTGAACTTAATGAGAGACTTACTTGTGTATATATGCATATGCAAGAAAGAAAACTTGTGCTACTGGTAACAGGAAGTCTTTTGATATGCTAATAATTAATAAAATATTTTCATAGATTTCCAAGTGTCTAGTATATAGGGTCTTTTTGAAATTTCATTAACCTTTGCCTGTAATAAAGACCTATCAATTGATAAGGATGTGGACTGAAGAACTGTATCCCCATGATGACAGCAAAAGAATATGCCGTAAAATTCTCAGTTACAGTGATTTAATTTATTGATTCTGACTAGTAAAATGATAGGTGTATATTTTACACAATACATTTTAGAGCAGACTTCTTCAAGCTACTGAGTGTGTGGTATACCACCAAGTACAGGGTAAACCAGAAGAGAACATACTGAAGATTTACATTTCTGCATATATATAGTTTTAAGAATCATCCTTGTGTCTATGATCAGCACAAAGTGGAAGTATTAAGACACATTTGTCAAAGCATGATGATTTCATTTATTCCTTCTTGATTTCATTATTGTCTGAAACCACAAACTTCAGAAAGTGTCATATATCATTCTAATTTCTTATGTCATGCTTATGTCTTCATTTATTTATTTATTTATTCTAAGGATTTCAAGTCTGTAGTAAACTTATGTGCAATGCAACAAATTCTTGAAAAAAATAGGAAGATTCTTATTTTAACTGAATTGTTAAATGATTTCATAGGATATTTGTCTCTCAGAATTAAGATCACAGTTTTTATTTAGAAAAATAATTGCAACAGTTTATACACAGGCTAGAGAAGTAAGTGTATACCTAAACAGGATGGATTCACTGAATCTGTTGAGAGAAACATGAAAATCTACTTGAGAGAAACATGCTTTTTTAAATAATTAAATTGGTTTATTTAAAATAACGTCAGCTAACAAGAAATTAAAATTTGAGAAAATGACCAGACAGAAGAACAGGCTCACAAAATGATGATGCTTCCAAAAACCTGTGTATAAGTTGTCTTTTAGTCTCAAAAAGCTGAGGCTTAACCTATGACAAGGTGAGTCCACTAAGTGCACGTTCATAACCTCAGCTGTACCCACAAACCATTATCCTTACATCTCTACATTCTACTATCATGGAAATACATAAGCCTAATATCTGTTTAAGGGGGAAAATGTGTGTTGGAGTTGTTGGGTATTTTTTATTTTTCCTTTTGTCAATAGTGCTGATTTTACCAATGCTCTTTTGTTTTGTTTTGGTTTGGTTTTCTCCAAGCGAGATTCCTCAGTAAAACACTGCAAGTCATTGCTGCCTGCACTCTGCACACCAGGAATTACCAGAAATTATATGGGAGGTCACAGACTTTTTTTGGAAGAAAATCTTTCCCTTTTTTATAGTGTTACTTTCTCCATCTGGCAATGCATAAACTAAATATTAACACTTGGGTCTTTCACTGTCTTCTCTATTCTTTGCTTTTCCATTCTTCCACTTCATTTTCCAATGACATGGCTCCACTTGTTGCGTTTCACTCCCTGTTCTCTTTCTTTCTTTCTTCCTCTTTCAATTTATTCTACACCACAGCAGGTGCTGTGTAACCCCAGGGGAGTTCATTTCTCGCCCACCCTAGATACTCTAATAGCTCTTTCCACCAATGCCTTATTTCTGTGCTTTACTTTTCTTGTGTTTACAGTTCCACTGAGTGTAGTGCATCCACAGACTCAGGTGAAGTTACCAAAAGACATTTTGAAGCATTTGTTGGATGAGAACCTGCAACCAGACTCAGTGTTTTTGTAGAAATACTCATCACACATTCCACTCACCACTTACATACCAGGAAAGTCCCTCACAACAGGTTTTGTTGGACTGAACTGATGTACAGATCTGTCTCTGACCCTTTCTCTCTACTGACGAAAATCAGAGGAAGAGCTGAGTGACAGTGTTAGAGTGAAAAGTGATAATGATAAAAAGATCCTTGGGCAAAATTTGTGAAAACTAATTCAGAAAACTGAATGCTTATTTATTAAAATTGTGAAAAGTTCAGAAAATTATAGAAGTACCTGGTATTTCTCAGTTCTGTGCACTTGTGGCATATGGTTTTATAGCAGAAATGTAAAAAAGGAGGGATATTTTTTGCCCCTGAGAATAATAGTATGATTACAACAAGATACTTTCAGATATATTGAATATTTTAAACTATTCACTTTAATGTGTGTTTCATTAACTTTGGGGTGGAAATGAAAAGAAGGCTCCTTCATGTTGTTTTTCATACTGTTCCACTTCATTATTAAGCAATGATGCCAAGCTGTTCACCAGGATTGCTGCTAGCAGGCTTGAACAGCTCCCACCAAGTGTGATTAATGCAGATCAAACAGAGTTTATTCAGCGGAAGAGATTGGCAGATAACATTTATCATCTCTTGAGAAAATTGGGATTTCCAGACTGACGTCAGGCTGGTGATAAACTTAGAGGCTGAAGGATGTTTGACCAAGTAGTTTGCATATTCTTTAGAAGAAAGTTGCATCTATTTTGATTAGCTTTGAAACCTGAAGAGAACTGAATTTACACGCAAAGCCTCTTCCAGTGGTTAACTTTGTTTTTAAAAGGACAAGGCATATGGAGGCTCTTATCAGGGATTATAATTTTTTTTTTCATAAGCATAAGAGCTGTTAGACTATGTGTTACACTCCAGTATGGAGTAGCCTGCTACTACCCAAAACATCATCCTCAGGCTGTATCTAGGTGGGAGAATAAAGCAGCCTGGATTTAATTCCCAGATTTGCTTTGTTACCTGCAGCAATCAAGTCCTAGCATTTTTTGCTCTACTTGAGAGAATAAACTTTTCAAAAGCCCCAGTCTAAGAGGAAGGCTGAAATACAAAACAGCAACTTGCTGTCTTAGAATATCTTTTTAAATAATTAGAAGATTTTAATGAGGAAACTGAAAGATGTTTAGTCTTTTCTCAAAAGTCATTATATTCAGGTCAGTTTTCTGGGTTCTGGGCAAGACAAAAGCTGTGTTGAAAAACTCATGTGGTTTCTAAGATCTATTGTTTGGCTTTGAAACTCTAACACAAACCTCTGCACAAAGATCTTCTTAGAATAGTGGTTTTCCACTTCCTCCGAGTTCCTCAGCCAAATACAACCCTAATAGCAGACAGCATAATAAAGAATATCCAAAACATAAAAGCAACTCACTAACTGTAGTCAGCTAATCTCTGAGACACCCTTTGCTGAATCACCTATTCTGAAGCAGCCAAAAGCTCATTAGTACCAGATGAATTATGTCCCAGGGTTCAGCCATCTCATCCCAGGGTGGTTATTGCCCCTCTAAAGCTGTCTTCGGCAAAAAGACCTTTGCTTCCCTCTCATTTTGGCAGCACACTAATTTAACCTAATCTGCCAGACTATGTATTTCTCTGCCTGACAGAAGTCCTTTTTGATATCACCTTGACCCGTGGCCTGTTTCTCACTACAGATTTCCATAAACATATTCATTTGAAAGTGCTTCAAACTAATAAGTTTGGTGTGGTTTATTTCTTACAGAAAGGATACTTCAGGAAAACAACAACAATAGTTCAGAACAAGAACTGTTTTGTTAATATACAGGAAAAGTAAACAGACAGAGGCCTTTTTTTTCTTATCTCACTGTATAGGCACTTTTAACTGCTGAAGGTATTTTTGGCATAGCAGTTTCCTCAGTATGACTGAGGACATGGATTAGATTTTCCATTCCTAAATTAAAACCTTTTAAAGGTACCACTTTTTTTAACATTTTTTTTTTCCTGAAACATGTTTGGAATCTCTGTACATTTAAGAAACCCTTACCTGCCATACCTGTTATTAATAACTTACTTTCATATTGATAATGCAGGTTTAGAGATATGCTCTCTCAGATACCTTTATTAGTCCTACTTTCTTCAGAATCTCACCCTCAGCAGTAGCTTTGGCAAAGAGGCTTCATTTTATCCAAGACTAAAGAGCAATTCAAAAAGAACATAACAGTAAAACCCAACAACCAAATATGTATAAACAGACACTGGAATTTTTGTCTCTGCTTATCTGGCAGATGTTCTGAAGTGCGCGCCTGTGACTATTGGAGCCCTGGTTTTCTTTCCACTTGCAAATGACTATTTCTGCTTTTGGTGGCAGTTATATGCCAGATCCCTCTGGGCAATGGTAATACCTTACACTTTGTTTCAGGCTTCACTAGGCCAATATATTTTTAAAGTAATAGTAATTTACAGTTTTGACCAGAGAGTTAATACAGCTGTGCTGAATCTATCCTTGGGGTTGTTTGCATACAGCTGGAGGACCTCGGCTCTGAAGTTATCCTATAACCTTCCACACTGTCATACCTGGGAATTTGCAGTCCTGGTCCTTTTCCTACCCTTGCACAGCAGCAACTCTAGGTTGCTGACTCAGTCAATGCCACAGTTACATGGATTGCCATGCAGAGTTCATAACTCTGTTTTACTTCTTCAGACATTCTCCACAACTTCTTCACCAGGAGGTGTGATGCTGTTCTGTTTCAGGAGCTCAGAAGACAATAATGGCAGCCCTGCGCAATATAGCAGCTTTCTACCTTTCCTTTGCAAGGTCCTTATAAAGCTTCCAGATGAAATCTTCCCCTTTTCATCTCCCTGCAATGTCACTCTGAGAACTGCCACAGCTCAACTTTCCTCCAGCAAATGTCTGCTGCTCTGCTGTCCCCCTGCACCAGTCAGCTGCAGTGCTGCAGCTATAGGCTCCTCTGATTTACATTTCAAGATACAACTGGAATCAAGATGCTTCAAGGCTTTCCAGAAGCATAGGCAAAGTCACTATTGTCATTTGAAGAATTAAGGTAATGAGCCCCATCAAGCAGATACTGTTCTTGGTAGGGACAGCTCAGAAAAAGGCATGGAGCCTGGAAAGGGAGGAGGACACTTTTTCTCCATCATCTCCAGAGGTAAGAGCATGCCTGGCCAGCTGTCACCATCCCCACCCTGCCCCAACTAAACTCCACCATGCCACTGCAGCAGCTATACAGGGGGCTGCTGGAGCCCCACCAACCTCAGAGGAAGCAAGTTAGACTACAGACAGCCAATTGGCCCTTTCTCATACACTTCTGCTCTAGGAACCTGCCTGGTATGCCTGTGACTACAACTAAAGCAAGGAACAAGTGCTCCCCCACCCTCCCTTTTCATCACTACGCCTGCCTTTAGTGAGGACCATCTGCAGCCCCTCCTGATGATAAACCCACACTGAAACACAATTCAAACCTTCATAATCTCCTATATCAGATTCTCATACCATTAATGCCACCAGTGCTGTGACCTTTTAGCAAGATATCAGGCACTAGCAGCAGGCTCAGAATTGCAAACTTTAATTAAAACGGTATTTTAAAATAAAACTCAGTTTAGATGCACTGATAAGACATTTTCACCATGTGAAAACTGAGAGTGCTTTGCTGAGAAAAAAATCATTGCAAGCCTCCTATTAATTTCTGGTCTAGCTGGGTTTCAAGGACAATTTTATTAAAAATGAGCAGAGCTTTATATAATAAACCCTTTGCAGTTGTTATGGCCACCTGTGCTACTTCCCACCCCAATCCACCATGTGACTGCACAGCTAATTTTTCCACTTCATAGCAAGGAAATTCAGCTGCTACAATTTTAGAATATAGGACTTACATACACATATTTTAGACTTTATTATTTTTCTGTACAGCAAAGCTGGAGCTGGCAGAGGTTGTACCTAAACACCTTTAAGTGTTCTTTTTCTATGCAGAACAGTATAAAAGTTCACATAAAATCATTAAAGTCTCTGAATGGATGTGAAATCAAGAATAAAGCTGGGTTCCTAGATGAAGTGCAGAGCACTGAGTATACAGAAAAGGTCTCATAGGAGACAATCTTATTGGATTACTGTTAATAAACATTACAGTTTATTAAACAGTTTATAAAACAAACAACAGGATGGCACTCATCTGAACTGAAATACAAACAGGGAAATTATGACTCTTGAGGCTTACTCACCACAGATAAATTGCTTCCTGCTCTCTCCTCAGCCCTAGGTCTAAGTTTTATGAAAACACTAATTGCTCCCCACTCTCATCCTTAACCACCAATGACTCAGTGAAAAAGAAAAAGAATCATAAAAGCATACACCAGCTTGATTAGGTCCCCGTGGATCAGTTTTTTGGGCTGTGCCCATCTCTCTTTAATTTCTATGGGATAGACCTTTAGTCTTAGGCACAAACAAAACCTAGATGACTGCTTCTTTCCCACACAGGAAGCACAATACAATACAGTTGGGGGAAAAACTTGGCAAGATGCAAAAATTTAAGGTAAGGGAAGAGATTATAATTAATGCATACTGGTAGTTTACATGCTGTCTCATCTCCATGGTAGAAATGTACCAAGCTGTCTAATTGGGAGCCATTTTTGGCTCCTTTTCAAGTTCCTCAAAAAGCATTATACTTCACAGTCTGCATAGTTAGATTATGTAGAATTTGGCCACAGGAGAAGCCTAATAAAAATACTGAGATGAAGAAGGCAACCTATCTCAGGCATAACATTCTGGAGCAACACAAGGAGGTTACAACTGGTGAGAATCTTCATGAAGTTGCATTAGGCACAAATGAAGTGTCCAGTCATTTTTTTTTTCCCCAAACTCATAAATGTATTAACACACACAACCATCACAGTCACATCCTGTTATTATACCCCTCAATGGTCATCTTCACTGGTCTATGACAAGTCAGATCAATTGTTGCTGTCCTTCAAAAGAGCTCTTAATTTTGATTTCAAACCCTACCTTCAGTGTTTCCAGTAGATTTGTGTCTAAAAGGGTGCACCAACATTCTTGCAGGAGAGTGGATAGAAATCTTTCTTGTGTTTGCTCAGAGCCTATGCAAGACATAGAAGTGAAAGCCTGATTACCTTACAGATTTGCAACTAAATTAGTTATATAGGTTTGAAGAAAATTCCTTAAAATATAATTCCTAATATGCAAAATGTAATGCCAAAACAGCAACACTAGCTATTAATTCAGCCAAATAAGGTGGATACTTACCTAGCAGACTATGCAATGAATAGGAAGCTTTGATAGTCAGACCTTAAAAATGAAAGCCTGGAAGCCCTTAAAGTGTCATATCTGACATTCAGGGAATTCAGTTGATTTAACAAGGAGCTGGACAACACAGCCACCTGGCAGGAAAGTGGAAAGACTAGTCATGAGCGGTTCACATGAGCTGTATTCCACTGGGCACCAGCCTCAGCTTCAAGTGAGTGCCTATGCCTAGATGCTCCTGAAGCCTCTAGCCAGTCAATAAGAAGAATTTAAGCAAAATACAGACCACGATAACCCTGTGTCTTTTAGTAAAATGTATTAGATATACAGCATTTCAATTTCAACCTGGTGTTTTAGCAAAGAAATGTAAGTGACTGCGTTTGACTGAAGTTAAAAAGTGCAACTCCTAATCAGATTTCAGGAAAGACCACTCAAAGAAAATGGTGCAAACAGCAGGGCAAAGCTACAGCTTCAAACACTTATTCGGAAGCATTCCTGCTCTGAAACTGTTTATTGAAGTCACAACCTTTATTAACTGCATTTCTTACCACCTAAAAAAGAAAAAAAAATCAACTATAAATTATTTGGAAAGGCCAGAATCTCTACATTAATTTACTGAAACTTTCATCCTTCTGCACAGCAGTGTATTTTTTAATACTGCTCAAAAGGTATCAAATATCTTCCTTCCAACCTATTCACCAGCTCTAAATGGGATTTGACATTACGAGGTCAGCTTTGCTTTGCCTTATAGATGACTAACAAATTTGCAGAGACATAGGTTCACTGTTCTCACATGGATCACTGCTCAACAGACCACTGTTTTTTGATGGCAAGCATTTAACTTTCAGCTATTAAATAGAAGAGGAAATTCGGGTTGTAACAAATTACCTGGCATCTAAACAATGCTAAAATGGCCCATTAGGAGTGCCTTTACACAGTGGAACAACACATTAGTTTTAAATTGCAAAGTTCAGTCAATGAAGTGATAGAGCTCAGACCTGAAACATTTTACCAAGCTATCAAAAGGCCTGCACAGTGAAATGTGCTTATAGTAAACAAGAATAGAATGGAAATCCATTCTTGTAGTTCGAAGAAGATTGCAACTCCCCATGTGCTTTCTTTCCCCCCACCTAAAGCAAACAAAAATATTGAAATTGATTGTAAAGTGTAATTGTAGATACAACTGACTTTTTTATAAAGTTGACCTATTAAACTGATTTCACCATGCCTTAAATTACTTGGGCATCCTGAACAAAATACACCTTACAATGATATTATAGTACTTTATTCCTACCTGCTGTGAGTTATTCTTTCTTGACTTCCCAGGTAGGAGTGTTATCGGATTTGAATAAAACTGGACACCAATCTAAGGAAGGGATATTTCAGTAAAGATGGAATACAAACAGTGATACTATTGGGGTGGGGGTTATAGAAAAGAAATCATTTAACAATTTGCACTTAAAAGAGCCGGGCATAAATAAATAAATGAAAAACTCCATTGTGAACTTCTTGGAGTATTTCATAAATTTTATGTCTTGCTTTTTAGTAGATCATAGGTGAAGGAACACAAAACGTCTCATTCTCATGAAATGTTGCAGAAAACATTAAAGTTGCTGGTGAAAACAAGCTTCCAGAACAGATGGGAAGTGAGGGTTTGTTAGTGGAATACCTGGAAATGCAGCTATGATCATGATGCAGGGAGCTCTTAAACAGACCACTTAGGGGTATGTGGTTGATTCTTCGTGTTTGCTTCCTCAGCCTTGCCTCCTGCCTAGAATTTCTCTACTTCACACTCCCATGGCTCTCAACAGAAAAGTCTTTCAACTCTATGAGGAAGAAAACTAACAGTTTAAATTTGGGCCTCCAACTAACACTGAATTAGAAGAAGAAGAGTATGTAAACCTGAAAGATCACAGAGCTTCACTGCTATACAGTTTTTACTATTTTACAACATTTTTGAACATTAATACATCTATTAAGATTAGCCTGTGCAATCAGAACAAAAAACATCTACCCTGAATGAGGCATTTCAAAGGTCTTAAAATCCTAATAATATTAATAATAAGATAATGCCTAAATATAGCAAAAGCATGCCAAACGCCAAATCAAGGATCTCTCTGGTTTTCTTTTCAATATACTGAGTATTTTGAACAAAGGCATAAATATATGTCTTCTCTTGAAGCATCAAGCCAAAGTCTTCATATATATTTATGTTATAATATGTAGAAAATAATAGACTATATAAATGGAGAACTGCCTGTTTCTTTTTATGCTTGCCTCTGCATCGGTGTCCTTCCTTATACATCCCATGGCAATGAGTGCAAAGGTCAGTTTAGCCCTGTGTTAAAATAACTGTATAAATTTAGGATAACTTATACTTCTCTTTTACTGTATATGACACTCGTATACTCCCTAATCAACTTTTTTTTTTTTCTACATCCTTTTTTTTTTTGGTCATGAAAACTACACTGTACTTGAGGTGATTGGACAACATACTTTCAGAGCATTAACTACTTTCTTCTTTGTTACCAGTACTGTTTTGTTCTTTCCATACAGAACTTTCAAGTTCTGTTTCTGCCTTCACAGTCACATCATGCTAGGTAATTACACTGTTCTCTCAAAAAAGACTTCAGCAAGGAATGGGAAAGCACCCAGTCTCACTACTACTTTGGGGTATTTCTCCATCTCTCCCTGCTTTGTAAATAGAATTTCGATTAGTTCTGTGCAGAGGGTGGCAGTAATGAGGTTCAGCATTGATGTTTATCCAAGTGATATCAGAGATGAAGGAGAAAGGTGATGATAGATGTGGTGGAGTGATATTCTTCCTATGCAGTTTCCCAGTAAACCTTACAATGGTTGAATAAATTAGAGTTGTTTGACAGTGTGTTATGATGGGACTGGGTACCTGAGAGCTTGGGTACAAGACTGTCTAACCGCTGTTGTAATATCTAAGACAAGTCTACTAGAAAATCCTGTTCAAGTGGTAGGGAAATCACAGTTGAGATAGGCATAGAAAAGAAGCAATTCCTGTACTTATACAAAAATGAGGAAGAAAAAAGGCATCAGAATTCAACCAAAATCCAACTAACATTAAGATTAGAAAAATATGGCATTTTTTGTAAGACTCTCCTTAAGAGAATCTTCTTTTTGGCTAAGTTGGGGATATCTTATCTAAACACCCATCCCCTTTAATAAGTATCACCAGCAAGGCTCTGAAAACAAAAGCATTAAACTCACCTCTGTTGACCATGGTATTTGCATTTTAAACAGAGCATCTTGTGTTAAATAAGAAAACACTTTTCTTCATTTTGCTACTTTATTTCCTCAGTGGAAGCATTTCAACAAAATCTATTTTGATAGAAATTATAGATATTTCAGCAAAATATCAAATGGCAAAATATTTCAGTGTAATGTAGCAATGTATCTATTTGCAAGAGCCACAGAACAAGCAACTTATTGAATAACACTGTTGGAAAGCAAATCTCTCCATGAGCCCAGAAGAAATTCCCCTATTCCAATGAGACTTCTCATTTAAGCTAGTTCTTAATATATTTCATGCAAGTTGTGGTGGGTTTTGTACAGTGCTAACTTTTACACATAACATGAGGCCATATGTCAACTGTTCAGGCAGCCCAGCAGGAAATGTAGCTTATAAGAAACCCCTATAACACATGCATTTCACAAGGATTTAGGGTCAACTGACTAATATAAGGCACCGAAGAATGTAATTTACTGCATAGGTCTTTAGAGGTCAAAACTGACAACATTATTAATTGTACTACCAAAGAACTTGACTGTATAAGCAATATAAACAACACCAAGCACTAAATAAGGAAGAAGAAGGTTACAGCCAATATCTATTCATGCGTCATCTTGACAGGGCAGGTAACGCTTCCAGAAAAGCCTGCCAGGTCACCACCTGTGTTTATAACACTCTTGGTTTCTTCACATATGCATTTTAGCATGGTGCATTAAAGTTTTGCTGTTCAGCTTTAGAGAAACTCATCTACTACACAGTGGTGGTGTCTCATCTTAGTTAAAACCATATGGTGTTTCCTTACAGGTAATATGTTGTACTGTCAGGAAGATAATCATATGTAGAGTGGTAATACACATTCATTTTGTGAAGTCTCTTAAAACTTACTTGGATATCAATTTAAGCCCACCAGGTTAAAACATCTGTGAGAAATTACAGTTGTAATCGACTGTCTTGGATAACATGCTGTTGCCATGAAATCCTAATACTATTTCCCAAAGAGAAGCATAATGCTGAAATGAATGATGTGACAAAACTACCAAAGTAAAAAAAATAAAATAAAATCCAGAAAATAATAATTTTTAAATCCTTTAAGTTGAAATGCAGTAAATTAAACCAAGGCAATACCAATATGCTAGGAAAATATGTAAAGAAGGAATATTTGACATGCATATCTAGAACTTAAAGAGCATGCATTTTTTTCCACTTGAAAAAATGTTCACGTTCAGCTATACAAAATAGTTTTATTTGTACCTAACATTAATCCAATCAAAAGTATCGGGAAAAAGTATAGTCTGCCTCTCACTCTTTAAACCAGGGACCTATAGCTCACTGTTATGTCAGTTACAGTTTTAAGCTCAACTCAAAGAATAATGCATCTCCAAGGCTGAAATTTTTCCAGCTTCTGTATAAGTGTTTGAATAAATAATTCCTTAAGCTGATTATGTCCCTTGTCTAAGAAACATAAATACAGATAATTTTAAATCAGTTGCAATTCAAGTTCATATACCAACACATTTGCCAACCTTGAAACTTAAAAGTATAACAATAACTGTTAAGAAACATTTAGATAAAATGTGCTGTTTCAACCTGTAATAAAATAAATATTTTAACATAATGTCTCACAGATTTGTAAGAAAACTAACCTAGGTATCATATTGTTCCTTGGCTGCTGAAGGAGATGCCTAAGGAATGTGAAATGATACTGGCAAATGGTTTCAGTAACCTCCCAGGCTGTCAAATCTTATGCTGCACAAGACTAATAGCTCTTTTATAAAGCATCTCTCTTAGCAACACACCTCAAGCCTAAAGGCTTGGAACATCAGCTTTTTAAGGGAAAAGTGATAAAGGTTCACTAACATTGATAAGCTGCATTTTGATCTAGAAGCCAGTCACAGAACTGATTAGCAGGTTGAATTCTAAAGATAATGGACGAGAACTCCTATGGTTGAATTCTAAAGATAATGGACGAGGACTCTATGGCTTGGTCGTATGGGAACTTAAGGTATTTAAATTCATTTTATTTTATTACAAGTTTTATCGTAATTTGCAGTCATGGTCTACAGATTTCCTCCAAATGCTGTGAACCCAACAGGAGGCACGAAGAGACACAGAATTTATTTTAGCTCTCTAAGCTTAAAGCAGGAATGACCACTCCATGGCTCACATGCCACGAGGGACGCGATACACTCAGCTGTGACAGAACTCATATCTTACACATAGAAAGAATTATAAACCAGTGTGGCACTCCCGGAAAAGAAACTTGTAAAACAACAAAATTCAAGTAGCAAATAACCAAAATGAACAATTTATAGTCAGGAAGACACACAGTGATGAAAAGTTCTGCATGTAGTCACAGCAGCACAAATTTTTAACAGATGCCTGCAGGCCTAGCATTGTACAGTACAAGGTTTGTCTCATCTGTGACTGATGCAGCTTCAGAAAATGAAAAATTATAAAGGGCAAAAGGCCCTCAGAGAAAGCAGCCAGGGTCTCACCTGCCTCATTTTATGAAGTAACTTCAAAAGTTATTTCAAATTTTGTTATGAGTAGGTAAACTGTGATCATGAACAGGCAGGGCAGGGCAGGGCAGGGCAGGGCAGGGCAGGGCAGGGCAGGGCAGGGAAGGGAAGGGAAGGGAGATGACATATCAAGGAGAAAAAACAATGCAATATGGGAAAATCACATCTTATTTACAGACTGATTTTCAGCCTGATTGTCTTTTAAGAATACACCAACAAAGAACTTCCATATAGGGTAGCATTTCACAGAAACTACGAAGAAATTATTGCACACTATCTTGGAAAATGTGGTGTGTGATTATCAATCATACCAGAAAGAACAGCCACCTGATAAGACATGCATTTGAATTGCACTCTGTACACATGCACACACACACAAATATACACTTATATATACATATGGAAGTACACGTAAAAAGTCACAGGATACATATGCACAAAAAACAAACGTATATATAATATAATATAATTAATATAATATATGATGATGATATGAAATAACCCTAATTCCATTTTACAGGAAGCAGAGAAGATGTGAACGAATCACTCAGCACTGATAAGCACAGCAGTGACCCAGGAAATGCATATAGCAATTGGTGGGACTGTTCCTTCACATAACATAACAATGAAAAGGATTTGAGTAGGTGCCCAATGATATGTTAACTCAGATTACTTTTTCAGCAACTGCACATAAATAATTTTTGCTTGCAAGTGATGAGATTTGTAATCCTACTCTCACTATACAGCTGAGAGGTTTTGCCCAGTATATGCACAGAAGCTTTGCTGTAACTGAAGAACTGAGAAACTGATTCTGCTCACTGCCTTTTATCAACACAGCCCAAGATTTTTTGAAAGTGATGAAAAAGTGTCCTGAAAGTGTGACAGCTATTGAAAATCATAGTCTTGATTAGACAGTGTATACTCAAACAGGACACACTCTTTGACTGGAAGGGAGAATGGTTGTTCTTTCTTGCCTGAACATGAAAGAAGGAAGGTTTGTGCTGTCAATAATTTTTCAGATACTATGATACTAGATGTATCACATCACCTAAAAGCTCCATCTGGATGAAAGACTTGATGTTATTTGTTCACATGTTAAAAATTATGCTCTTCACTGCATCATCTAAATGTATATTCATTAAATCACCGAAGCACTCATAACTTCTCCAATGAAAAAGAATGAAACAATATTCTGTTGCAGTGCTCATTGGCTGCCAAAAGGTAAAGACTATCAGACAATTGGAAACTATAAGGCTGAAGTAAAAGATGTGTGAGGACTTGTTCATGAAGACTGCAACCCATTCAAAGGCAAGACAAGGACTAGGTAAGTTATCGAGCTTTTCTTACAAACTCATATTTCATCTCAACATCTTTATGCAGGTACTGCAGTTTAGATGTCACTATAAACACTTACAAAAATCCTATATAGTGCAGGCAAAGCAATGAAGTAAAGTCATTACTTGAAGAAGTTCTGATAGTTTTTGTTTCCATCTAATTTGGTAACTGATCTTCCATGGTGTTACTGTCTTTTGAAAAAGCCATCTCATTTTTATCTTCAATGCACTGGAATTTTGGAGCAGATTACTTTCATATCTTGGTCTTTTTTTTTTTTTTTTTTTTTTGACAGCATTAAAGAAAAACTCACAAATCCGTGCAGCTTTTCTTCACTAAGGTGAGGGACTGAGGGATGCTTTGATGTTGTAAAAAAAAAAAAAAAAAAAAAATGGAGAGAGAGAGAGAAGAGGAAAATAATGAGAATATTTTGGAATGAATTTGGTTACCTAAAACTGAGACATAGAAATTAGGCTGTGCAATTCTGACTTGAAACAAGAAAAAACACAGAAAAATGAGATTATCCAAACTGATATCTGAATGAACTCAAATGTCTTTTATACATCACCTCTATACTAGCATTTCAGTTCAGACCAGTAATATGTTTTTGAATTAAATTTCCTTGTTGTTCCTATTTACTATGCCTTGGTCTGCATCTCAAAGCAGAAAGCACACAAACTGGATTCCTTTAGGATTAAGCTAAATCACAGGATGCACTTCATGATCTCAATTGACATGCTTCAACCACATCTGAGTATTCAGTCTGTGAGATCAGTTTAGAGCTGGTCCAAACCAAAACCTAGGAATGCCTACAGTGTGTTTGCCGGATCCTCAGAACCATCTGATTTTCTACACAGATCCTTTCCACTGTGTAGCACACTTTGCTAAGATATAGACAACTTTGCAAAGGCCTGTAATATTTCATGGTGCCTTAATATATCTGGAGATAAATATGACCAGCTTACAGTTGTATTTTGAATACAATTCAGCCTATAAATACAAATAAGTTAGACATCACTGGCCAGAATCATTCAGGATTACCAAGGAAAAAAATAAAATTATAGAATTAATTCTGAAATAGTTGATGGATTAAATAAGGACAGCACAATAGAAATCAGTGGAGTTAAAATTGATTGTGCCATCTGTGAACTTGGCTTACAGACTCATATTGCTAGTAGATATTGGAAATAAAATTGCATGCACTAATTACCTGATTTTTAGGTTCCCTATAAATATACTGAATTTAGCAACAATGCTTGAGCATAGTTAGTCCATAGATACTATCAAGATAAACCATTATCACTCAGCTCTACCCCATTATAATTGTAAAATAGTGGCCTACCCTGAGAACCACACTGCATTAAAAACTCTTGCCAAGTGGCATGTATTTTAACAACCCACAACATTATTTGTGTGACCTATTTTGGAAGATCTTTTTCAATAACCTTTTTAGCAGACCTTATAAAATCATTTCATCGGTAAACTTTGGGATCATCAAAATATATATTAAATCTTTATTCTCTATATATTTTAATTTGTATTCTTTGCATTTTTAATTTGTATTTTAATCATGAGATACAGTAAACAGTTTTAGTTGTAATATATTTTTGAAAAAAATATATCTGTGATTAGTGACTATAGAGGTAAAAAATAATAATTTCCCTCCTCTAATTTTATTGTTAGTAGAAAGATATTGCAGACAGAAGCATACTATGGTTCCTATTACAATGTTTGTAATGCCACTGAAAAATAATGAGCATTACTTTAGCATTCATGGAACTCCATACTCCTGAAGTAATGTTAGTTGCTTGTATTGCATTAAAAGAAATGAAGAGTTTTGTGACTAATTCTATGCAACTGAAGGATCAAAGAATATCTTTTGGATACAGATAGCTCTTTCCTCCCTTCTTTATGCATTTCAAGCCAGAATGCTCATAGCCTTTTCCATATTTGGTTTCCAAACCTTTATAGTGTTTGTGATGTTTCAAATGCATAGTTTCTATTCCATGGGGTCAGATTGTTTTCCCAGGCTGAAGGGACAGGGTAAACACATTTCCAATTTCAAAGCTGTTTGTTTTGGTAATTCTAGATAGAGAGGTTCTGAAATTAGTTCACTTTTATGTTTTCCAAAAGGCTGTTTCAACTCTGAATGATTCCCCTAGCTCTTAATTTGCTAGATTCCACATGTGTAGCATAATGTCTAAAAGGAATGAGGGGCTCCAAATATTTACTAATGCTAAAAAATAAAGAAAATCAGTACCCCATACTCAATACCCTTAAAACACCACAGACTTCATTCCACTTAAGAAACAGCTCTTCCTACTATCATTATTTCATTGGCATGTAGGAGGAACGTGTTCTCTCAAAGGATATTTCAACAAGAAAACTGAAAGGAAAGGGAGCTTTTAAACAATGTAGAATGGTGATAATTTTGACTCTAATTACCTTTTACATGAAGAGAACCCTCAAACTGAAGGGTGTTTGAGAAGCATGGCGATTTTGTGTTACTGTAGTAAACTAAAATGCAACCTAAAGATGCCTTGGATTAGATATTTTGGTCACAAATTTGCCATCCCTTGCCACGAGCACTCTGAGACTATTAACACCATTATTGTCTTATTTGTATAAGAGTTGTGTCTAGAAAACTCAGATGAGATCAAATCTATATAGAAGCAGGTATCTTTGTAAATAATCTTGTACTCACTCCCACACGAACTAGATACAATGAATAAGAAAATAATTTTTCTTTACAAAGATCTGGTAAACTAGCTGCTTTGAATCACATAGGACACACCTCTTCTGACTTGCTATTGGTCTGAGAGTGGATTCAGGCAGGCTGTACTCCCTATATGCTACATTCTGGGCTTCCACACCATCAGAAAGACCATATCACTAACTCAGTGATTATCCATCTGATACAACATGACTGTGCACAATGGTTTTGTAGAACACCTCAGTAGGAGGAGATTTATTAAGTCACTCAGTGGCAGACACCCAGTGGGTGGCAGTTTTGACACTGTAAGCATCTCAGTGAGTTTTACTTTGAGATAACTTAGGTCTAGCCCTGTGGGTTTAGTTTCTGATAGCACACTGGCCGGCATCCTCCTGTTTAATTTCTTGTCAGAGGAATCCAGCTTGTGTGTTCTGAGGCTACTTAGTGGAGCAAACCAAATCTCATCACATAAGTGGCCTAGTGAGGATATTGGGAAATTTGACTGAAAAGCACACTTCTAATTCAAACTACAACACTAACATACATGTACATGCATGTTGTTCCACTCTAGGATGAGTTTTGCCTGCCTGGTCAGTCAACCCCATGACATTATGAGATAGGGAGATGCAGGTTCAGCTGAAGACAGCCTGTCTGCATGGCAAGAGACAGCACACTCTGGAAAACTGTTCAAGGCTTCCCCTTCACCAACCTCTAAGACTCCAGAAAAGTCTACAGCTTAAAATGGGCTTGTAACCAAACACCATGGATTTGATTGTCTTCTACATTAAACCATGTATTTCTGGGAGAACAGACAGAATGAATAAACCCAGTCATCCTCTTAGCCCAATGACTTACTGTCCAGAGTGCATATTTTTCCCTCAGTCAATATATACTCCACATAAATGGTTGCCATAGCTCAATAACTATACCATTATAAAGAAGTGAATTCACTCCCTTTCCATTTTTTTTTTCCATTGTTATAAGTACCTGCAAGCAGCTGTATTTTAAAGCTAGCAATATGAAATCTTCTGTGGGACCACTAGCTTTATGAAAGTTATTATACAATAGAAGGAAATTTCATTCTCCAGATAATTCATGTGTGACTTACAATTTTTGTTTTCTCTTGGTAATTTTTTCTCACATCAGGAAAGAAAGTTTCATGGTATATCATGTATCACATTTTAAATAACAAGTTTTAGTACACAATATTCACATTCATTATTTTAAATAAGACTAAGGAATCTAAAACTATAGAAAAAAAAGTCATATTTGTCTAATCAATAAAAATAAAGCTTATTAACCATGTAAACATTTGCAGATAAGTGCTAAATTAGAATTTTGGGAAATGCTAGTTTCTTATGTAGTTCTTAAAATCAAAGTGAAAAGGGAAATGCTCCTAAATACATCAAAAGTCAACCGTCTGAAGTAGATTGTTAATCGTTTCACAGTAAACTTAACATTATCAAAGAATTCTACAAATGTTTCTATATGAATGTTTGTATATACATGTACGTGTATATTTATGTATACACATGCATCCATACCTAAAGTTACTTAATATACATGTACTTAATGTTATGTATATGCATAAATATGCAAAAGCTGGGACCAAAAGGAGAAATAAACTGTTATTTAAACATTTTGTTTCAAAACACATTATTTTAGGCTGCACCCTCCCTTGCTGATTTGAGAAAATCATCTTTAATTCATATGGACCAAAGCAGCAGGAGATAAATACTTTTTACTTTTAATGAAAACTTTCTGACTTGTGTCATTTCTGACTTAACCTTGACAACACTTAAGATGCATTTATAATAATATTTAAAATATTTCATGAATTCACAAGTATGACATCTCCTCAGGAATACGAAAAAGTAATCAGTGACAACAGAATGGAAATTAGAATATTTACCAGGTGTATGTCAAGAAAGTTCAGCAAGCAGCTCAAGTTGGTAAAACAGTCCATACGGAGGTTCAACAGACTTGTGTTGCATAATAGAGTGGGAGAATGATTTCTAGAACATGGCCATAGTTAAAGTAGCCAAAAAGAGAAAGCCATCAGTAATATATATATATATACATATTTATGCATAATGCCACTAAATAACAGTGTGTAAAATTGCAAAAATCATTTATAACATGTTCTTAAAAAATAAAAATGAAACACTAGAATTTACAATAAGTCTAAAGTTAGACAAATGCTAAAGATTTTTTTTTTTTTAAATACAGTCTAAAACTAATGAGAATATCCAGTCTTGTTTTCATGTGACTTGTGAAGGCTGAAAAAAAAAACCATTTGCTATGTGAAAATCAAGGGCACGAATAGGAGCACACACATTCATATGAGGTACATGCCTGTATGTAACAATTGCTTAAAAATGTTGTACTTCCCTGATGATTTCCAGTCCATCAAATGCAGATCCTTGCTGTCACTGAGGTTCTCTTACCATAATCAATGTTCAGTGCAAAATTTAATGATACTGCACTCCAGAATCCTACCATACTATCTTATCTGAAATAGTTGATCTAAACTAGATAAAATAATCTCGCTAAATTTGTCTACAATTGTTAAATCATCTCCATGACTGGAACACCTGAGCTCCTCATTGTCTTTTAGTGTGTGCATCCATCAAGAAAAGTCATTTTTACTTACAGTTCATAGACCAGAAACCTCAGAGTAGAGCTGCACAAGACATTTGGTGAGCAAGTCTGAAAGTCTTCCCTTGCCAAAAGCATAAAGATGAAGCACAACTCCCAGAAGCATCTGACAGGTACCAAAGCTCTGCATCAAGAAGGAAAAAAGTAAGCTCTCTCCCCTTGAGATGAAAGGCACAAGATAAAACTGCAGCTGCAACCTCATATTGCAGTTCCCAGTCTTTAGACACTTTGCTGTCTACTGTGACCCCTTGCTCATGATGAGGAGTGAATGGAGATTGCTGCAATATCTATGCCTATGTGTGAGTGTTCACCGACCTCAGCTCACTGAAGGGTCATCGACCCTAAGTAACCTTAAGAGACACAGAGTTATGGAATTGAATTGGTCTCTTTCTGTTCTAAGATGTTCAGGTGTGTACCTCTCTGATAACTACTTGGGATGAGCAGTCTCTCCACCATCTCAGGATTTAGGTGTGCAGATCTGCTGTTTGTCACAAAGTACAGGCTGTGGTAATGGCTCTCCTGTATTTAATGACTGCACGGTTAGCTGCCAAAGTCCATGGCATAGGCTTCTACAGTCTTCTTCATACTTAACTCCTCACATGTGAAAAGTCAGGTTTTTGGCATGTCCAGAATACCTTTCCCTTTGAATGGGACTACCCAGGTTTTGTTCAGACAAATTATTTTTTCCATTCAGCAGAACCTGAGGATTTTGACCATCTGAGTAGGAGTTCTGGATGACCTAAAGTGCCAGACAAATGCCACTGTAGATTTGGGATCAATTTAGAGCAAATGTGATCCGAGTCCAGCATATTTCAGATTCACTGTATACCACACAGATTAAATCTGACATATTCTGGGATTGCTGGGCTCAGCAGATGCACAGCCTGGTAGATCTGCAGACATTTTAAACTTTATAGACAGAAACAGGGAGAATGTCACCAAAGAGTATTTGAATCCATATTCTCTATCTTCTGAGGAAGGTGTCCTAGTAACAGGTGACAGGTATTCAGGAGTCATTGGAGTCTCTTGCTTTCAATACCAGAAACAGTTCATTTTGTATTGAATAATTTACTAGTCTTGGATCAGAAAAAGGAGGGAGGTAGCCAGAGGGAAAAGCCAGGGTTATTCTTTATCCTAGTGGTAATGGAAAATAAAACAACGAGAGTATACCATATTTTCTGTAAGAAAGCATTAAGCAGATTTGCTCTGACACAGATTTGGCAGCGCAGGTGAGACAGGGAAGGAAACCTTTATTTGTGCTCACAATACAGTTAACAAGCTAAATTCTTATCAGGATTAGATACTGAGGCACACTCACATATAGATCTCGTGTCTGAGCAGTTTTGCTAGTAATTGTACGGGCCTCCAATAAGATAAGTAATGTTTTTTAAAGAGCCAAGCCTCTGGCACAGAAGTTAAAACTTCCCAGGCACTTTTCACTTCCAAAAATAAAAGTGAACAAGGGTGCACATGTCGTTTTGACTCTAGCCCCAACTCGTCCCAAAGCATTGAATGTTTCTACAGCTGGGACAGAACACTGAGCTCAAGCGTCTTGAATGCCAAACTGGAGCTTAAACAACAGAACAGAGTACTAGATACATTTTAGCCATGTAGACAGAGAAATAAAAACCAGCAATAAACAAGAAAAATTCAGATGGTGTATGAAAATTTTTGTGAAAGCAAAGAATGTCAAGATTATTAGATTGTATATTAACTGAATTGCTTAACTGTCTGATTTCCTACAGCTATACTTGGAGTATTTAAAGACAAAAGAAATGAAATTTAAATTAGCTACATATTATGATCTTAGCCTCTGATCCATGAAAGCACTGAAGCACCTACTCCAATCCATATTTATTTTAGCATAAACATTTGTCTAAATATTATGTTGAATGAAGATATTTTCCTAAAAATGAATCATCGTCTTCCCAGGGACACTCTGAAGCTGGCCAAAACATCCAACTGTATCTGGTTTTATTTCACTTTTAGATCTGTTCAGTTGAATCTTACATCTAAAACAAATTAGTGTTTAAGGAATATTAAGAATATTAATAGGAAAAGCAGTATACAAACAAAGAAAAACAATAGGTTAGGCCACTTACCCTTCCCGTTTTCTATAGTCAAGTGAAAGTTGAGATGCATATAGCTGCCCACCACTCTCCATATATTTACCAGTAACAGCAACCCCCAGGTCCTAAACACAAGGAGGAAACTATAACAAGGATAAAGACCTTTTTTTTTTTTTTTTTTTTAATCTATCACTCTGACTATAAATTTCTGCCACCATAAAGACAGTCTGAGGACTAGGTTCCAGACTATTTTTCAGCCCTTTGAAATATCTCTGTAATTGGAATAGGTGTGCAGTTGTTAGGAAGGGGGGTTTAACACGTAATGACTTACTCTTTTGGCTTTGAGTTGTTAGCAGAGATCTTCAAATTTTATGCCACAGCCTGTTCAAGACATTCATGTAAACTCGTTTCACCTATGAATCCCTAAACACTGGAATTTGAATTTAACTCCTCTTCTACCTTCTTTCATAGATGAGTAGACTCAAGTCTCCTCTGCTACAAATTCTAATTCTGTTTTGTTCTTCCAAAGATCCTTCAAGCAAATTCAATGTAGCAGCATAAGCAACAGACTTTGAAGGAGTCGTGCTGGCAAGTGAGCATGGCATAGTGATGGGAATTGCTGAAGGGTCACAATGATTTCCAAATGGCTATTTGCATGGTAATTGCAATGGAATAACGTTTTGAGGCTGTGTGGCAGCAATGACTTCATATGGAGATTGTGTTATAGTGTTATTGGGTGAATAAGAGGGATTTGAGGTCCACAGCAGGTGGGAAGGAATAAAAGAGTTGGGGCTCTGTATGGAGGAAAGGGAACAGAGTGGGAAAGGAGTAGAGAGACATCGGTAGAAAAACAAAAGAGCAGAAGATAGCCCATTTATGGGAATTTTACCTTTATCTTCTGTTACTCAATTTATCTGCCCTTACTCATGACCACAATAACCTTATCCCAGTCCCTTGCTTAGTGCTTCTGTCCTCCCTGGGGCAGAGAGGCAGTGCAGAGCAGAGGCTTCAGGCAATAAAGCAATAGCTACCACCCTACCTAGAGCACGTTGGTGCTACCAGACATTAGGACTGTAGGAGTACATCCGTGCTGACCTACATGTCCTCCAACATAGGCAGAACAGCCTTTCTCTGCTACAGCCTGCCTCCCTAAACAGATGCTTATGCTTCCTATACCTTTTGCTGGCTCTGCTCCCAGGCGTAAGCTCCAGCTTCCACAAATAGATCCACAGCAATCAGTGTGACTGCTCATGTGAGTAATGGCTCACAGCTGGATGCAAACAGTCATGAGCTCCCTACATTTTCAGTTTTTGAATTTCAGTATTTTTCTTGTGCCTTTTTTTTCACTGAGAAAATGGATAAGTAAATTGCTTTTCCTTAGCTCCTCTATGTTTAGGATCAAAATGATCGGCACAGTAAGACAAATAAGGAATTTTATTACGTGAAGTTACCCCAACTCTACTGCAACTTATAGCTTTTAATTGTTGTTCTATCAAGCTATTTTGCTGATTTGGTCTTTAAGAGCACTGAACCACTCTCATGTGATTTCAAAGCATCCCCAATTCCACTAAATCCAATTGAGGTGTTCAGAGGTTATCAGGGAGTGCTGCTATTTTTTGTGAGATCACACTGAATTCATTTTTCATTAGATATCCTATTTCTGGTAGGATGTGGGTTGAAGTATGCAGTAATAGTCCCTAATGACAATGCCCTCAACAGAAGTAACTAGAAGAAACTGATGTTATTT
Source organism: Anser cygnoides (assembly GCF_040182565.1). Classification (NCBI taxonomy): domain Eukaryota; kingdom Metazoa; phylum Chordata; class Aves; order Anseriformes; family Anatidae; genus Anser; species Anser cygnoides. The sequence continues at coordinate 86,468,049 of NC_089873.1, read as the reverse complement.
TCTTAGATACGTTTATTTCAATAAATCTGAACAGAAGTCAAAAATAGAGAGAAATCTCAAGAGGATAAAAAAAGGGGGGGGAGGGGGATTTTTTTGCTGGGGAAATTATTTTCATATACTTGTGCCTATACTGTGGGGCAGACTTTCAAAAATGTTCAGTGTCCAGCCATTACTTCTGCAAGAAATGATGTCTGAATCTTCAGAGAATTCAAACCGCATGCCATTGGCTATTTTACTGATTCCTTGAAACACTTTAGGTTCTCCTGAAAGCTCAATCTGGAAATAGGCAAAACTATCTTCTGAAAATCCTTGTGCTTCCTAGGAAACATCACAAAACTCCCTTCTCAGAAGGACGTTGCAAAGAGCTTCCTCATTGATCCTTAAAAAAGTGAATATTTAAATGAAATGCATTTGAACTGAAATCTGGCTGAAAATACAAAACAAATATCTGATTTTTTAACTGCATTTCTTCTTTAATCCTTTAAACATACTGCTTTATGATTTACTTCTACGTAATCATCTCTGGAGCCTCCTTTCCCTGTAGCTAACTCTGTACTTGTCTGCGGGTTGTATAGCAGATCATTCCTCATTATTCCTACTGCTATTCCTTCCTTTGCAATTACTAAAACACTTTGCCCCAGTCTCCCTGCTCTTCTCCTCTCCCTGCTTCCAGGCCAAGATCAACTTCCTTTCTTGCTGTAATTATAGCAAGGTGGTACTCCCTTTCTCATGCTCTCCCTCTCACCCCATTCATATATGTAGCCCTCACATCTCTATAAAACATTCCTCTGACCAGAAATGACCTCTTCTTTCTTGATAGTCTCTTACTGTACCTGATGTTCGGTGAAGGACAAATATCCCCCAAAGAGAAGAAGAGCGAAAAAAGGCAGAAAGACTGAATCACACAGCCCCCCTCCAATTTTCAAAATTAAGGAATATTTTTCCTAGTGCGTTTTATTTCTGTGGCTACCTAATTCTGGGCAAAACCTGTTTTTGAGATCAGGACTTTTATTTATTTATTACTACTAGAGGCACACACGCAAACAACTGCATGTGAAAATTTGTTTAACTCAATAAAACTATAAAACCTGAAAGGCATAGACACTTTTTTTTTTTTTTCCAGCTCTGTTCTCTTGCATAGATATTTAAGCAACTGCTCTTTCCAGCAAAGCATGTTTAAGATGGTGACTGTTAGGTCAATAAGGCAGAGAGACGACTATCTGGAAGATTTGTGGCTATCTGAAGAGGAAACATCTTTGAAGAAAGGCATGCCTGTCCAGCTAGAGGCATAGGCATGCCGTGTGTTGCAAATTTACATTTGCAACACAGAGCAGTATCGCAACATAATGAATAGGCAATGATAGACTCATTGGCAAGATAATATCTCCTTTCTTTTAAAGGTTGTCTGTACATATCGGGACTGCACTTTTGATGGAGTGATAAAGAAGCACAAACTGCAGATATCTGCCCCCTGCCTCACCTGAAAATAACTTCACTTACCACTGCTAGGAGTACCTCAAACAGCACACTGAGAATATAAACACGCACATGCAAACATCAATTGTATTTGTAAACCTAAGTCATTTTCTCTAGGCTGTTGGTTTTTCTTCATTTTGTTCAGACACAGCAAATAGATGTGTCAGCTTTTTGTTGGTTCAGTAACAGAGAAAAATCTCTAGAATCCGATTATCCCAATTCTTATATAGTCTGCAGTTATTTAAAAGTAAGTAGTCTGGAGATTTAGCTTTGCTTCAGAAATCAAAGTAATCTTATTGTACCCCAATAAGTATGGCCTGAGTAGCTCCATTGCAACAGTCCCTCCATATCCTGGTCTTAATTGTCTCCAAATTAAAAAAAAAAAAAAAGCATTATATGCATCTTACTGTGAGAAAATGAATATTTCTGATCCCTGCTGCTAAATAACATGGTAGAGAATTCCTGTGAACGTACACCAGATCAGTCTGCTAATATAAAAACTGTCCCTTGAATGTGCTAGTCAATCATTTTTCATTTCACCAATTATTTATGATTTGTTAAACCCATAGACTAATTTTACAAACAAAGGTGAATGTTACTTCTTTATCAAGAGGGGTCCCTGTGAGCTCCCAATCTTTCTCAGCACTTGACAGGAACTTGATTGCAATAATGAAGTATTACAGCTACAGCACTGTTAAAAAACACAGCTTTTGTTTTTGAATTAAGTTGTGACAATTGCCTCCCATTTGAATCAAATTTACTCAAGTCTCACAACAATTTTTTACTCTGTGATTTTTTATTACACATATTACCTGAGTGCTCAGGGGCTCCTATCACTGTGGAGGATGCATCCTGCTGAGAGCAATAAATGAATTTGATGGGCAAGCAGACATTGCTCCAGAGTGTGTGCAGTCAAGGGTCCAAAAAGTGCTGTGTTTAGCAACTGTGCTTAGGGGTGACAGTACAATCCTGCCAGTGCTGGGAGCTCTGGTTTTGGTCCAAGAGTGCAGAGGCATGGGTCTTTCAACCAAGTACCAGCACAGCCAATTTACACCATCACTCAGAGGAAAGAACTGGCCGTAGTTAGGTGACTGCCTAAGTGTGGCAGGCAAGCCTAGCAGGGCAGCTCACCTCACTGGGAGCAGGGTCTCCATCTCCTCAAAGCCATAAGAACAGACTCAGATGCATAATGGTGCTTGCTTGTTTAAATGGCTGCAGGAGGGAGGCCTAAATCTGTATGTAAATATTTCCTGTCTTCAAAGAACCTTATTTTTGACAGGTTTTAAGGAAAAGACATGTTTTCCTATTTTAATGAAGTTTCCACTTCAGTAAGTCAGCATAGTTTAGGAAACATCTGATTAAAAACATGTTCTGTTTTTTGAATATGTCTGAAACTCTGCCTAACAAACTTGAACTACATACAGTTCCTTGTTCTTTTTGCTCATTCTGCATTAACTTACCTACAAAACACTTCAGAAAAAGTATTTTTGTGTAAAACATGCCAACAAGAATCAATATATAAGCAGTAGAGAAAGAATTCTGACTACAGCTTGCATTATCTCCAGCACATGAAATTTAACCAGCAGAACTAGAATTCAGTAAAAATATATACATATTAAAAATTAAAAAATAGCAAGTGCAGAACATTGAATTGATTCAGGGTTCTCCTGCCACCTGGGAAAGCACGAGGAAAATGTTTTATTGCACAGGAGAGTCCAGACAATATTGACCAAGTCCCTCTTGACTTCCTCTAAAACATTTGTTGCATTGAAAACAACCCTAGGAGCAGAGATTTATTTCTGAATTCCCTGGGTGTGCAGAGAGATACAAAGGTCCTAAATCTGCTGACTAAGATAAATTACAGGTTGGAATATATTTAACAAATGATAATGCAAAATGCAGGAAAATGTACAGAGAAACAGCAGATAGCAATGGAACAGAGTACATGACCTGCCTGAGAAGTTACTGCACTTAGCCAAAGAGCAGATATAACTGCAGATGAATTCCCTCAGCTTCCAATCCCTACAGAAATAATCTACTATTAAGAGAACACATATTTCTCCCTGCAAGTGAATCCTTCAACTGCATAACAAAGATGACTGGAAAACTGCTATTGCTGTAAGAGAGACTTTTTTGAGAGACCTTTTTGAGAAAGGTTTGCAGAAAAGAATGTAACAAATGTGCTGGACTTCATTTAATGAGTTAAGCATCCAAGAGAAAATAATAATAATAATAATAACAAAAGGAAATATCAGAAGAATAAGCAAGTGTTTATTAATAGACACACCTCCTGCTATTATGGCTGCCTGCTGCACAGTGCCTTGTTTCATGCTTTGAAACATCTGGTGTTGGCCAGAATTTAAGACAGGACTCAAGACTCAATGGACCAGTGGTCTAATAGGGCATGGCAATTCCTGTGGTCTTATTTTGTAGACAGGTGCAGTCAACACTGATTTTAGTTCACTTGTTTGTTTGTTTTTTAATCTCCTCCCCTGTTTCTCTTTGCACATAACTGAAGAAGCATCTCACCAAGCTGTCACTGCAAGCCTCTGGCAGACCAGGTCCTACCTTGGGCCAGAGCTCAGCAGCCAAGCAGAAAGTACCAAGCTGCAAGAGCAGCTCATAGAGCAATGCAGGTGAGAAAAAACAGAACCTGTCACTGCCTTGCACTGACCTGCCTTCAATATTCTCACTTCCCCTGCTTCCAGGCACTCAAGAGAGGAGTGAGGTTTACCAAGCCTTCCCTCTATCTACTTAAGGAAGCAGCTAAGAAACTCCCCTGAAGTTAAAAACTGAGAGCTCCGAGCTGAAGATTGACATAGACAGTTAAGAGGGGACAATGGAAGGGGAACTTGTCAATGTTAGCTAGGAAATGAGATGGTTTAATAGAAAAAAAAAATCATACTCATAAATTAATCATACTCTCCTACTGAAACTCCTACACATGCTGATTGTTTCATCGTTTGTACAGCGCTACCACAGTGTGGTGCACAAGCACTAGGGATGAAAATCATTCTGCAGAGGATTCAAGGAATTTTTCTGGAAAACAGAACTCAATTCATCTCCATGGAATCCATTGTAAGGCAGGAATAATATCTTTTTTTTTTTTTTTTTTTTTTTTAAGAAAGAGAGAGAGAGAAACACGAATATAATTCTATCTAAGAGAGAATTAGTTTCACCAGCCAGGCTGAAAGGAAAAGAAAGGACACAACTAGTTTCAGGGAAGATCTTTTCCAGAGACAGGTTTTGCAATCCCTCTATCACCAGAATACTCCTAATTTTGCATATGACTGAAGCCCCTTCCTGTCTGTGCCAACAAGTTCTTAACTTTTTCCTTCTTTAGAAAGCCAGCCTTAGCACTTCCCCTCAGCTTTGAATTTGCTTAGAGAAAGAAAGGCCATCAGGGCAGTCAACAATGTTATGGCTTTTCCTTCATAGAAGTAAGGACATTTGTTTTCCTCTTGAACCAATTTTCACCAAATAGGTAGGACTTTCATCATCTTTGAGGTTTCTTACTCCATGTAAGTCTTGGTTAATTGAGGAACAATTTCAGAAGCAATTGGAAGCAAGAGCACAACACAACAGGATCATATACTCTTGCTTTCTTGGAAAACCAGGCTTAAATCATGAGGTTTCAAGCAAATATATATATATATATATATATTCTGAATTAAAATTGTTTGCCCAAATAGAAATGCATTGAATTATTTCTTCATTCATTTTTCATATTTTTTTTTAACTTTAGCAAAACACATCATCTCTTTTCATACTCTGAGTAGGTTTGCTTCTGCTGAGAAAATGCAGATGAGGAGCAGATCCAGACAGTTCATTGGTGGGGGGGGAGGGTGGTGGAGAGAGAGAAGGAGGGAGGGAGACCTACCCTCTATTACTAGGTAGATATTGTCACTGACTCATAGGAATGTATGCCACTAGCCCTCCTTTTTGTCTTTCACCAGCTAATGTACTGTTTTATTGTGCTAAAAGAAATATTATTTTTAGCTAGTTCAATGATATCTCAATTTCAATAAGAGTCTATTGTCAGATGGGAACCTTCTCCCCCCGCAAATTCTTATTCACAAGGACAGTGACCCACCCATCACACAGCTAATGGTGCAGCCAGCCATGAAACACGTATCTCAATTTCTTACAAGCTCTGTGCTGTAATGACCCACTACACTTCTGAAACAACTGCAGCAACTCTCCTGATACCCATCCCAGGACAGATCTATGCGGCATTCAAGTATGGAAAAACATTAAAGGGCAAGCTACTGCCACATAATGCCTTAATTCTGGCACACAGCTCTATTTAGCAGAGCACTGAGGCATGTGAGGGGTCTATATCATAAGCTTTGCTTCTCAGGAACGTGACCAACAGCAATGTCTACCAACCCTTGGCTGTGTAACACACAGTGGTGATGCCCACCTACAGCCTTCAAACAGACTTGTCAGAGTGCCTGGCAAATAGAGCAGACACAAATAGAGGTGAATATGGGGAAAGAGATAAAAGCTTTCAAGAAGGCAAGGTCTGCTCTCAGTCCACAATAAATCTTCCTGGGGCTGCCACCTGAGTCCTTTCTGGATGTTTAAAAATCCTGTATTTCATAACATGCCTCAGTTTGGGGAAAGGCAGAGAATAACTCATTCATTGTTACTCAGGACAGCTATTACAGCATTGTGTTTGGAAGTAATCTACAGAAAAGCAGTTGACCTGCTAAAGATGTGATACCTGAAAGCAACATGTTGAAGAAAAGCAACTGCAACACTCCAGAAAATTCTGGGTGACAAGAAGAAATGAGACGTCTGCAGTATGATTGCTTTTTTTTTTTTTTTTTTTTTTAATAGAGCTGCACAGCCAACCAGATTTCATTGCTACCCATATCTGGTTTATAGATGAGTCATCTCTGTGCTGACAAGTACCTTCTTTCCCTGTCTGTAGAATATTTTTTCATCCCTGCCAATATCTGTTATGGGGTCTGATTAGTTCCAACAACTGATCAAATAACAGATTGTGAAAAATAATCTACGGCTAACAGGAGATGATGAATTTTATGTTTGTTTTACTCTTTCCTTCTTTTTTTTTTTTTTCTTCAAGCGTGTAAAACCAGCACCTACAAGGCCTCTCGTGATTTATCCAAAATAGCAGGTCCTAGCTACCTTTAGCAACATGCTAAAGAAATGCTTGTTGTTTACAGGATATGACATAGCATTTCCTACATTCCTGATTCAGTCTTTGATCTCTCCTGACAATTTATTTTAGAGTTTTTCTGTCTTAAAGGGATATAATTGGTACAAGTATTTCCTCCAAGAAAGGGAAGGGAAGGCTGAAATATCATTTATGGTCTTACAAGGGTTTAGAAAGTTCAATCATGTTCACATTTACTAGACAGGAAATATTTATATTTGTTTTCTTTCCCTTTAACAGCAAACCACTAATGACTTACAACACCTTTATTACAGCATGCTCCTGTGAACTGTTCCTTTAAGTCTTTTGATTGTGACCCAACAAGAAGCACAGTGTGTCTCCTTGGTGTCAGTGCAAGTCATGATTGCAGGGCAGGCTGGCTTTCTTTTCCTGTTATGCACACTCAATAACTCATCTTTATCAAACAAATGATTGTAAAGCTTTGCTATCAGTTGGATGTGTCTCCACTTTGTTTCTTTTCTTTGCTGGTTGTCCTTTGCTTCTTCTTTTCTTATGTGCTACTCTTTACCAATAAGAAAGCCAAGTTTGATCTAAACTCTTTTACGAGTTGCTAAAGCATAACTTAGCACCTTTCTGTGTACATAGAACTACATCTTTGTCAAGATCAGCCAAGTTTACTTCTGGAAGAAGCTTCTCTGCCAGGAGCTTTATTAGTCAACAGTGCTGCATTTTTAATTCATTTTGGCATTTTGTCTGCTTGCACTAGGTGTCCTGCGTCTTTACTGCCTCCCAATAAGCAGGACAAAGACTTAGTGCCCCATGACAAGTATCACTTTCTTCCTATTTCTTTCGTGACTCAGTGCCTCAGGATGCACACGGATAAAGTTACAGTGCATGATTAGGTGCCAGCTGAATGTCAGCCACTTAATTATCTTTATTCTAACCTACAAGATTTTCTGAATATTCCTAAAATATTCACCCTTTTGAAAACATCCATTCAACAGGTATTACTAAAACAGCATTTGAGGTCATGAGGAAGGGGACACAGAGCTTACTGAAGTGAACAACAATGACAAAAAAAATGTTGGTTATTGCAGGCATCCACAGAAGAAGGAATGATTCTTCATTGTCTAAGAAACAAATACCAAGTGATGGGACCACTTAGGCATTACTGGCAAAGGCTGCCAAACTTTTGGTCAGGAAGGATGCAATCTAAAGCAAAGATCTACAGCTCAGAAGCAGAAAGCAAGTTAACTTTGGCAATGGAAAAAGAGAGAGGTGAATATCACCAGAAGACTACAAGTCTAGCTTGTCCCAGACACATGCCAGTCACTGGGGAATCAGTTGCAGGTCAGAAAGTACACAGAGAAAAAGGCTGTCACTCAAGTATGCAAGGCCAATACTTGTATTTTGCTGTACAAAGTTGGAAGGAAATAGCTTCCTGAAGAGCAGTGCAATCAGGGATAGGACCCATATCCTAATGAGATTTTTTCCTATTATTATGAAAGTTTTTAATTTTCTTCTGCTATGTAAGCACGTGTTTTGAGTGGGAACATTTCACTTAATATCAGTATTGTCTGGTCAAAGACTGTGAAAAATAGTATTTACATCACTAGGAACATATGCCATTTCCAGAAGATGCAAGCAGAGATCTTCTTGATTACACTGTCCACATTTCTAGGATTGTAATGGCAAATGTAATTCTACCTTTTGCTTCCCTCATTTTGGGGCCCATAAAGGAGACATCTAATCACTTGCAGAAAGCTTCAGCTAATATTTGAGACCATTCACAGATTAAATTTAATATACTTTTAGTATCCTGAAAGGATGTGACAATGTATCATGAGATTGATACTAGCAAAATTAATGTTTCTATTATTATTGCTATGTACCGTGTACCGAATCATCTTTGTGAGCTAAGGTGAATATTGCCAGCAGAGGTTAAAAGCACACTGGAATTAGAAAATGTGCTTGCTAGTTTTCAACATCCAAGTACAAGTGTAGTTATGAAAGCCTACCAAGATTGTTTAGACCAGAGAGGCCTTACAAAATCTTAACATTACAGAATCACAAAATCACAGAATCGTCTAGGTTGGAAGACACCTCCAAGATCACCCAGTCCAACCTCTGACCTAACACTAACAAGTCCTTCATTAAACCATATCACTAAGCTCAACATCTAAACGTCTCTTAAAGACCTCCAGGGATGGCGACTCAACCACTTCCCTGGGCAGCCTATTCCAATGCCTAACAACCCTTTCAGTAAAGAAGTTCTTCCTAACATCCAACCTAAACCTCCCCTGGTGCAACTTTAGCCCATTCCCCCTTGTCCTGTTACCAGGCACGTGGGAGAACAGACCAACCCCTACCTCGCTACAGCCTCCTTTAAAGTACCTATAGAGAGCGATAAGGTCGCCCATGAGCCTCTTCTTCTCCAGGCTGAACAATCCCAGCTCCCTCAGCTGTTCCTCGTAAGACTTGTTCTCCAGACCCCTCACCAGCTTCGTTGCCCTTCTCTGGACTCTCTTGAGCACCTCGATGTCCTTCTTGTAGTGAGGGGCCCAAAACTGAACACAGTACTCGAGGTGCGGCCTCACCAGAGCCGAGTACAGGGGGACAATCACTTCCCTAGACCTGCTGGCCACACTGCTTCTTATACAGGCCAGGATGCTGTTGGCCTTCTTGGCCACCTGAGCACACTGCTGGCTCATATTCAGCCGACTATCAACCAACACTCCCAGGTCTTTCTCTGCCAGGCAGCTTTCCAACTACTCATCTCCCAGCCTGTAGCTCTGCCTGGGGTTGTTGTGCCCCAGGTGCAGGACCCGGCACTCGGCCTTGTTGAACTTCATACAGTTGGCCTCAGCCCATCGCTCCAGCCTATCCAGATCCTCCTGCAGAGCCTTCCTACCCTCGAGCAGATCGACACATGCACCTAACTTGGTGTCATCTGCAAATTTACTGAGGGTGCACTCGATCCCCTCATCCAGATCATCGATAAAGATGTTGAAGAGGACTGGCCCCAGTACTGAGCCCTGGGGGACTCCACTAGTGACCAGCCTCCAACTGGATTTGAGTCCATTCACCACAACTCTTTGGGCCCAGCTATCCAGCCAGTTTTTAACCCAACGAAGCGTATGCCAGTCCAAGCCATGAGCAGCCAGTTTCTTGAGGAGAATGCTGTGGTAAACGGTATCAAAAGCCCTACTGAAATCAAGGTAGACCACATCCACAGCCTTTCCCTCATCCACCAAGCGCGTCACTTTGTCATAGAAGGAGATCAGGTTCGTCAAGCAGGACCTGCCTTTCATAAACCCATGCTGACTGGGCCTGATCGCCTGGTTGCCCTGCAAGTGCCGCGTGATGACACCCAAGATAATCTGCTCCATGAGCTTCCCTGGCACTGAGGTCAAACTAACAGGCCTATAGTTTCCTGGGTCTACCCTCCGGCCCTTCTTGTAGATGGGCGTCATGTTTGCTAGCTGCCAGTCAACTGGGACCTCCCCTGATAGCCAGGACTGCCGATAAATGATGGAAAGCGGCTTGGCCAGCTCCTCCGCCAGTTCGCTCAGTACCCTCGGGTGGATCCCATCCAGCCCCATCGACTTGCGCACATCCAAGCTCCGTAGCAGGTCGCCAACCATTTCCTCATGGATAGCGAAGGCCACATCCTGCTCCCCATCCCCGTCCACCAGCTCAGGGTACTGGGTATCCAGAGAACAACTGGTTTTGCCGCTAAAGACTGAGGCAAAGAAGACATTAAGCACCTCAGCCTTTTCCTCATCTCTTGTAACTAAGTTTCCCCCCGCATCCAGTAAAGGATAGAGATTCTCCTTAGTCCTCATTTTGGTGTTGATGTATTTATAAAAACATTTTTTGTTATCTTTAACGGCAGTAGCCAGATTGAGCTCCAGATGAGCTTTGGCCCTTCTAATTTTGTCCCTGCACAGCCTCGCAACATCTTTATAGTCCTCCTGAGTGGCCCACCCTCTTCTCCAAAGATTATAAACCCTCTTTTTTCTCCTAAACTCAAGCCACATTATGACTACTGAATTGCCTGCTTTTAGACTGTGTTGGCTAGAATATTGCAATTGGGCGTCATATAAAAAGGTGATCTGAATTGTTTTGGAGGGAAGAGTGCAGCTTGTGTATCTTCCAGCTTCTAATATATTTCCTAATGAATGTATACTTTTTACAAAATACAAGTACCAGAAAAGGAATCAGTGTAAAGATTTCACAACAAACAGGAAAATAACAATACATTCTGTAGTTAGTCTTTCATAACATCACTGTGGAGAACACGGTTCTTATATAGCCTGATATATAAGGAAGATCACAGATCTTCCTGATTTACCACTCACACACATTTGAAATAGACTGCTGGCCATGTATGTATGTTATAGTCAGGGTAGTACATGGCCTCCAAAAAGTGGTGAGATAATAATTTTTGCTGTTTCTAGTCTGTGATAACCTGCAGTATTGTAATATGAAGTCTTAGAGTGACAGAGTGTTTTGGTACCTTGCCATCCTTCCCACCCAGGCCTATAAAACTTGTTTTCCCAAGCAGCCTGTGGGCAGTACAGGTCTTTAAACTCCCAGCCAGTGTTCCAGGAAATAAGGAAGTTACTTTCTTACCAGCCAGATCTGATACAGAAAACACAAATTATTAGTTAACTGCGGAAAGAAAGGGGAATAAAGAAACAAACAAAGAAAAAGTCGATCTCTAACTTCCTAAATTGTTCTCCAAGAAATTTTGTGAAGAGTAGTGGAGGTACCATCATAGCGAGCCCACAGGAAGGCACATCTACAGAAGAAAAAAAGGCTTCTCAAGCAGTCTGAGGTTATCAGTGTGGGAACAGAAGAATGAATGTTACTAAATTACTTCAGGTAATGTTGATTACAACTAAAGTATTGCTCTAGAGATTGAAAAGGTCTCAGGTAACGCAGAAGCTACAAGCAACTTAGGGGCATGTGAGCCTTGCTGTTGCTCAGTTATCTGGATGAAGGCCCAGAAGGGCTAAGATGCAGGATCAGAGAATACAGGACACGGGAAGATCTTTGATCAGGATGGAAGAAATAAAACTTTTATTCCTATAAACCTCAATAAAAAGATTTTTACATCTGTTCCTGGAAAAGGCTGCTGTTTATCAAGAAGCACTAAAGGACTTTTCTGCACCAACCAACACAACCATCCCACAAGAGTAGTTTTCCCCCTGCAAGACAAAAGCAAGCAATCATGAATCAAATACACAGCTATTGTATTTGCTCCTTAACCTTTGTGAAGGTACAGTGTAATTGTGGGACATTTGAAATTGGCAAAATCTGATTTCTAAATTGAACTACTGTTTTTGCAATTTTTACATTTCCTATGTACTAAAGGCTTATGAGAATTTATTCTTAAAAGCTGGGACCTCTGACTGAATTGCCATTGCTGTTTGCAAAACATATCTTGATGCAGTCTGTTTTATTTTAGTTGCATACCTAGACCTGTAGATTTTTTTGTTGTTGCCGTGTTTTATATTTTCTGATGTTGCTCCTTTATGACAGTTCTATCACTGATATTAAGACATGGTAGATAACGAATGGCTCTTCTCTTGTTTTATTTCTAGGCCTTAAAATGAAGAGTTTTTTTAAAAAACATTCTGTCTTTTGGACATGAAATGAATACCTTCTTTGAATGGAAAAGATGTTAAAAATCAAAAGAGCTGGAAAAAAAAATCATATATGTTATCTCAACCCTAACTTCCTCCTTAACTGGGCTTTTTCTGGCTTCCTTACATCCAATCCTGCTGAATTTCAGAGCACTATAGATGCCTAACAGAGTCTAGATTGTATCCCATGTACCTCTTCATCCTGGCATCTGCTGAAGCTGTCTTTTGGTGGTATATTTTGTGTATTTACAGCATCCAAGAGAAGCAAGTTTCTCCTTTTGCATGTGCAAATATGCATGCAGTTATACATAACTTGCTGTACACATACTAACACACAAATTTACTTCTTCTTTTGTACATATACTTACATAGGAGGAGACCAATGGGGAGTTAGCAGATGCTATCCTGGTGTCCACCTTCTGGTAGGCCTGCCAGAGATCTTTCACCTTAACTTGCTGATACAGCTTGCACATTTTTTGGCCTTTGATTACTCTCTCTGCAATGCTGTTGACTTGAATATCCCTGTTTTCAGTTCTGTCTTGTGGAGATATCAGTTTAGCCCCTTAAACCCATGCAGGGATCTAGGTTTCCTTCAGGTGTCAGAAAGGTCGCAGGATTAACCTGCTTCAAATTCGAGCATGGATGCATATAAGCTTAAAGACATAAACTAACAATGTTTTGTGAAATAGAGTGGAGAATTAAAATTGGTACTTAGATCATAATGCTTTCAGTACAAGCAACCATAGGCCTTACTACCAAAAGAATAGTATTTGATATTGGGAACAAACTGTGTGTTCAAAATTGAAAAGGCAGCAGGCCTTCTCTTGATGAGTTTAAGCATTCAGGGACGTATTCTCTCTCCTTTTGTGCTCACTGATTAGTCTTTTACTCCCTTTATATTCCTACTGTAACTGGGAGGGCAGAATGTGAACTATACAGTAGCAACTCAGACGGCAGAATGCAGTCTGCAATAAGCCACAAAAATACAATGCTCAAAAAAGGAAACAAAATTACTAGCATGGCAGTGAAGCAAACTGACACTACATAATCAAATGGCAGGATATAGGTATTAAAAAGAGAGAGAATGAAGTTATTTCATTTATTTGTCCTCCATTATTTTGCTGCACCTCGCTGTTATATGCCTTATTTCTTGTTTCTTAGGATTTATGTATGGTAAAAGGACTGGATAACTACTCTGAACTTTACCACTATAAGATCTCTACCTCATATGACTGAGAAAAAATCCTGAACACCATTTTGCCAGCTCCAGGGGTATAAACAGTTTACAAACCTCCTCTCCTCCACTCTTTCCAGTTCATTTTCAATGCTGAGTATCTGTTTTAAGCACACAGAGCAACCTTGGCCTGCTCCTGCTCTATGGGGATTTAACGTGCTTTAGCTTTCATGAAGAAAGAATTCTGCAGAAATACTTAAGCTGAAAAGCCACTTGCCTGAGCCTCCCCCAAATCTGTTATGACGTCATTGGATCTAAATGGATGGGTGTGACAGGAATGTGAATATTCAGGTCCTGGGGTGAGTTCAAGCAATTGTTAAAGCTCACTCCAAAGTTGTAAGAGCAATTCTATTTAAATGTGGGTGGAAAACTAGGTTACTTTTACACTGAATAAAGCTATGAAATACTGCTGTCTTTTTAAGTGCTACAGGGAATGGATGCCAGCATGGTATCCCAGGGAATGGTAAATTCTTAATGTGCAGAATTGGAAAGCACATCTTTTCTAAAGGTTGGGGGGAGTGATATGAAAGATTGAAAAGCTTTAAAAGACACAGCTGCAAAGCCAGCTACTGTGTATCCTTGAGATGTTCCTACAAGGACTCTGTGATGTACAATGCCAAAGGAAGAGAGATCTATGGAGTCTGTTGAGACAAGGTACCTCTGTCAACGTTAATAAGAAGCGAGGTTATCTCACTGCTATGTTTGGGTCAGAAAAACACTGAAGTTTCTCAGAAGACACATGGCTAAAGAGATAATGAAGTAACTGAAGAGCTACCACTTTTCCCATAATCTTTCCCCAGTATAAGAAGATTAATGATAGAATGATAAATGGCCTTACAATCTAAAGGAAGTGAAATATTCTTTTTTTTTTTTTTTTCCTTTTTCCTTTCTCTGTTTTTCATGTTCAGAATTCAGACACTATTTTAGGAGACTGTAAAGCTTTCTTCATCTCACTGAGAATGCTGTTTTTATGGATATGTGCAGTGCCCAGGCACTTTAAAGTAACACACTTTTTAAAAATCTCAGTAAAGAAAGAACAAACAAATCATTCAAAGCCTACATGGCTATAGGGATGAACTAAAAATTTACACAGGTTTGAAGACTCTGGGTCAGATCTGCTCAACCTAGCTCTGTAAAAAACATCCCTGATGGCTCCACATGCTTTACATTGGTATGTCTACCAATCCTAACCTGGCCTGACTTATTTTATTTTTTCTCTGAGCCTTAGAAAGAACAGCACTGGGCACAGAACAGCAGTGGACTGTCAAGCTCGTGGATGGATTATCAATAACTGAACAAAGAAACGTCCCTCCCGCTCACAAAAGGAACACAGCAAAGAAGGGATCTCACAAGCAAGTATGTCTGTCACACCAAAACATCCCCTTTATGCTGGCACAGCCCAAGTTCTTTTCCCTAATGTCATAGCCAAAGCCCTCAATAGACATAGATAGCATATCTCCTGTTCCCTCTTCCATCTTCCTTCCTGGACTTTCCTTTTCATCTCACTCCTATCTACTCAGGTAAAGAGTCACAAATGTGTTGTTGCATCAGTCATATGCAATTTTGTTTTGTTTTCCTTTTTATCAGAAGGTTAGAATTTAATTTAATTTTTTTTTTTTGATAGCGTAACCTGAGGTTTTTACTTCACCTCCTGACTTAAGCAGTTACTTTAATACCATCCAAGAGACAGACTGTGTTTTTCAAGTGGGATCTAAATTAAAGATGACATTTGACCGGTACTCCATTTCTATGCACTGGAATTAGCCTCATCCTGCAAAGCCCATGAGCACCCTATAAGACTTTTGCATCACATGGCATGTCTACAAAGCAAAACAAAGGTGTAATTTTACTAAGTGCCAACATCATCCTTCCTAGTCATTCTTGCTAGTACAGTGAGAGTTATACAGCATTGATGATGTGCATTTCATCATGCAGTGGCAGCCAAAGTAGGTACAGATGGTTCCTAGAGTGTTTTTAGGCGCATTCGATTGTATATTGACTGCTCTTTTGGGTAGAGTAAGGTCTGTCAGGTTGTCAAAGACTGGTCTAGCACCCCCTGAGCATCTTCAACCTCATAAAACTTCAAATAAAGTACTTTAATTCCTTCTCTTTTAAAGCAGGGAGAAATATAAATTTTGC
Source organism: Anser cygnoides (assembly GCF_040182565.1). Classification (NCBI taxonomy): domain Eukaryota; kingdom Metazoa; phylum Chordata; class Aves; order Anseriformes; family Anatidae; genus Anser; species Anser cygnoides. The sequence goes on along the minus strand of NC_089873.1, from coordinate 86,452,406 downwards.
ATGAAAAATATTTGATGTATATGAAGTAGCAACATTCCAAAGCAGAGTCTCTTTTTGCTTCCTGTAAGATCTTTCCTTTATTCTTCTTGTTTTCCAGGTCAGTTTGACCTAGAAATTTGTTCCTTTTCACATTTTCTTTCTTGTCTCCCTCTAAATTGCCAGCACCAATTTTCTACGCATCAGCAGAAATGTACCTGGAAATTTAAAACATCTGGTAAAGACAAGACCAACCATCCCCCCTTCTTAATTGCCTACCAGTGATGTTATGCCACCTTTTGTTTGATATTTCAAAGATTTCTGAACCTCACTTACAGTTAGCCAAGAGTCTTCTGAAATCTCCCCCTTCCCAAAGCCCTCATTCTATTCTTCCTGCATCTTCCAACAAACTGAATTTGAATTTATCCTGCTGCGCTTTTAGAACACTAAAGACTATGAGTTCTCCCTAGAAATGTATAAAAGAAATCCATTTTTTCCCTCCTTCCACAGAATTTCTTGAATTTAATTTACAGTATCATGTGCTTCTCTCATTTTTTCCTTTTTTTTTTTTTTTTTTTTTTCTTCTTTGGGCTATGTAATTTCAATTTTGTCTCTGCTGTCAGATCATGGTTTCTAGAGATCTTACTATTCTTGTAACTTTCCTGTAAAGTATCTCCACCTGATCCAGATCTTTTGTTAAGTGAGGGCCCAAGATTCAGTGTAGTCCTTTAGTCTTGAGGCCCTTGAATTTTTATCAAAGCTGAACAAATTGGAAAGATTACCTCAAGTGCTTTGCTGCCTCCCCGTATGGTATTTGGATTCACCACAGCAGTATGACATTTTTAACTCATGACTCATATGTATTAGCTTGTGGTTCAGTACAACCCCTGACCCTTTTCTGTATAACAGCTTCCTAGCCAGCTGCTCCTCATTCCTTATTTATGCAGTTGATTCAGCTTGCCTACGTGAAGTACCACATACTTGCCCCTATTCCATTTCAGCTTGTCTTTCCCAAGTTGTCAAGATCATTTTGAATTCTGCTCAGTGAGTCCAGCTTCCTTCATCTCAACATGTTAACGCCTTAAGGGTGGTGGTCACTAATGAACAGCAAGCAGTTCAAGGCAGCTCCATACATATCTCAGTTTTGGTAGGGAAACAGTGATAATCACCTTCTGTGTAGAAGTTTCAAATGGTTTTGTACACACTTTGACACAGATCTTTGCAGACCATGCTTCCTTTACTTTCAAGGATATAAGGAGTGACAGGGTCAGAAGACTTCCCAAAGTCAAGACACAAGGGATCCAGCTCTTCACTGACGTATCACAGAAATACGTTGTTTTGACACATTTTTTTCCTCCATAAAATCTGTTCTGGCACTGTTTGTCTCCGTGTTAATTTCCAAGTGCTTAGAATAGTTAGGGGAGCTTTGTTCTAATACCTCTCTAAAAGTTTTAATTGTCTAATACACCTGTACTTCACAAGCTAGTTGGATTTTTAATGATAGGCATCTTGGTATCCCTTGTGAAAATGACTATCTCTGAACACCCTACAGTGACCTCATTTCCTATAACTGGATTCAGATCTTGGATGCTTAGTGTGTATTTACTGAGAAGAAAATTATTGGCAACTTTGACTTGAATTATTTAGGGGAACTAAATAAACAAGTCACCATATTTTGATTCTAGCTTGTCAGAAATATTAGGAAATAAAAAAAATAATTTATACCACTTTTTATATTTCTTGATGATTTATTATCTTTTCAAATTAAAAAAATAGATATGATTTTCAACACCAAGACATCATATTTTAGTTTTCTAAATTTGTCCCAAGTTAATTATTTTTTCCATTTAAAAAGTATTTTTCAGAAAATCTACTTTTAAGAAAAGAAAAAGTAGCTGTGACTTTTACTCTGAACTGCAGTTTCAGCATACATATAATTTAATGCAACATGGATCCACAGTACTTTCTGGGCCAATCAAGGCAACTTTTTTCATAATGTGATTTTCAGTGTTTGTGAGAGTAGGTTATTGGTTAAACAGATGGGGGAAGTGGGGAGCAAAGTGAGCTTTTGAAGTTATGAGATCATAGAAAATTTATTCTGATGGTTGAATCAAGGGACCTGAAAGCTGGTGATAAAAAAAAGGATTTTGCAATTTCTTGTGTCTAGTTAAATTTGTATCTACTCAGGGCATTGCCCTTATACCATAGCTGGAAAACCTGTAGGACATCCAAGGTTACACTGCAGCAGGGCAACTTTCCCAGCTTCTAATAAATTTAAACCAAGAAGCCCCCTAAGATATTGAGTCTGAAGCTGAAATTGCCTTCTCTCTGACAAGTTAAGGAAAAGGAAATGATCCTACACAAATAGAGACATTTTGCTAACCAGGCACTCAGAAATCACTCTATGATAATATATTAAAAGTGATGTCAAAAGTGATATTCTTATTTTTGTCTCTATTTAAAATTTATATTTGATATAAAACATCAGATACAATAGAAGAAAAACTGTCGTCTTAAATGTTGGGTGATTCAGAACCTGTAGAACCAAAAGGTAACTAAAAGGTTCAAGTCACTAAGCAAATGGCTACAAAGAAATATATCGGTTCTTTGAGTTTGACTCAGCCAGGTAGTGTAATGGTTTACTGTGGACCATCACAGGTCCTTGCATCACCTTGCCTTTCTGGAAGTCAGCACTGAGCTCTGTTCTGGCTTAGGTGGACTGCCTGGAGCAAGGGTCAGGGACATTGCCACCTGCCCCCCCAAGATTTTGGCTCTCCCCTCCAGAAACTCTCTCTCTCTAAACTTAAAATATGGCCTTTCCCCCTCAAAAGCTGCAGTAACAGAAAATTGCCTGCCCTCTCACTCTGAGGACTTCCCTTCCTCCCCCTGGCACAAGGGACACAACTCATATAATTTTGCATCTGCAGAAGTGATCGTTAAAATTTGCAGACTGCTGCCCCTTTGATTATCCTGCTTTTCGAAAATTGAGGGCACACTTAGAGGAAAATAAAGACTTTACATAGCTTTCCCAGAGTGATAAATACAAATGTAAATAAACAGACAAAACTCCCTCAGTTTCCTTAGGGAATTTCCACGCAGACTAAATGGGTATCAGTCTATTTGCTTGTCCCCAGTTAAAAGCAAAACAACCCCCTTTTGTAACAAGTTCAGAATGTTAATGACTGTTGCTGTCTACTCCATCATCCAGAAACAGACACATTCAAAAAATAGTTCTAATTTTGAAAGTACTGATATGTGCCAATGAACTTGTGTGTCAAAAGTGGTAAGTATGGGTATTTAAGGGGCTCCATAACATCTATAGCTCCATAAGCAATAGAAGTTTAGCATTCACATATCACTACAGGTATTCAAATAAGTGCATGGAGATATGTATCTCCCTTTTATCACTTCAACAGTTTTACAGTCAACTATTTCACCCTACTTAAAAGTCAAATTTACAAAGTTCTTTAGCATCACACGTCTCCATCAACAGTATCATAAACATGGATGCAGTCTGGGCATGTATTCTTTCCAAATCCCACAGAGAAAACAGGAGTTATACTTCTGGATAGGTAGTGAGTTCATTTAGACAAAAAATAATGGCTGCTAACTACACCTTAGCACAGCTAACTACAACCAGTAGGCTACACTAAAGATAGAGCAACAACAGTAATAACGATAAAATTCAGTAACACAAATTTGTAGAACAGTAATAGTTGTGGCTTTGCCATTTTTATGAGGCACTAATCTATTTGCCTCATAAGGAAGCAGAATATAGTCTCATAAAACAGTACAATGGAACTATGGTATAATGACTTTAGCAGGTACAACAAAAGCAGCGCTACAGACACTTTCTTGACAAGCTATATGATGTAGGACGACATGTATAATATAAAACAAACCTAAATTTCATTTGATTGTGATTTCAACCTTATCAGGACAGAAAGGGATCACAAGAGAACACGAAGTAGCAAAGAAAAATACAAATACCCAGTATATGATGAAATACAAGCTTTTAGCTGCCTAACTGTAAAAATATTTCAGCAAATGCCTTGAACACTAAAGGTATTTCCGCAATTCATATAAAGCAAGAGTTTTAAAAGCAAATCATCACCTATAAAATAAGAAAGATTTAAATGGCAGAATTAAACAGCTTTAAACTAAAAGAGGGTAGATTTAGACTAGATATAATGAGGAAATTTTTCACTCAGAGGGTGGTGAGGCACTGGACTAGGTTGCCTAGAGATGCTGTGGATATCCCATCCCTGGAAGTGTTCAAGCTTTTGTTGAAGCTTTGAGCAACCTGGTCTGGTGGGAGGTGTCCCTGCCCCATGGCAGAAGGTTGGAGCTGAATGGTCTTTAATGTCCCTTCCAACCAAAGATGTTCTATGATTTTATGAATTAAACAGAAATAGTCCTTCAGAAGCTGTAATTTTATCACATTTTCTCTGTATGGAAAAATATCAAAAACATGCCTTTTAAAAGACTATATCACAGAGTTTATGCCAGTCTAGTAAAGAAAAAAAAAAAGTAAAATATAAGTTTGGTTTGAAGTTTTGCTTAATCATACGCTTTTTGCTGTTTTCTATTATTGTAAAGGAGTAATTATACATATGTTGTCTTATATATTCATGCAACAGGAATACTAACAGAATAACAGACTCAGTATCCCAGCTACTGGCAGTGCAAAGGTTGGTAAACAATTTACAATGTCTGTATGTATTTACTGATGGCCTGACGCAGTGCTCAAAAAGTCCACTGGATGTCTTTTTTCATTAGGTACCAATATAATCTCATAATATTGACTCTATTTTATTGTGATTTTGAATTTAAAAAACGGAGGCAAATACCTGGTTTTATTTTACTGTCTGTATGGGATGTTTTAATGTGAAATCCAGGTCTGCAGCTGCAGTGCCTCTGTTCTAATCACAATCACAGTTCTAAAGAATAACTTGAATCTCTCTGATCATCCATGATAGGACCAAGAAAATTGAAGTTACTCCCAATTTTGAAGGGTCTATAAAGGTCTGAAGGGTCTATAAACTGACATCTAAGGTCTGTACATTTCTATTGTACTTTGTTCATGGTGCAACCCCACTCTCTGAAAATGTCCTCTTGAACAGCTGAAAGTGCTGCAAGCTTACTGTCCTACATATTTTCTGTCCACAGAGCTGCCACAGAGACGAAAGTGGGTGTGGTGGCACTAAACATGCCATGGGATTCATGCGGTCTGCAAGATCTCACAGGCATTCTTAAGGCTGCCTCTGTTAGTATGAAAAGCAGGCGAGAGTGATTTGAAGCAGGTTCAAGGCCATCACTAACCCAAAATGTGTATGTGTCTTTGTTCACGTGTAGATATATATGTGTCTAAGTACATGTACACATCTGTATAGATAGAAAGACACACATAGTCAACACTTAGTAGTCCATGAGCCTACTGCTTCCTTTCCTGCTTTCAGCTACACCAGTAATGGCTGTTCACCGTTGTCTCCTCTTCCTGTAGTGTCTGCTTTTGTCTTCAGCATCAGATATTTTAATAGCAGCGTGAAATTGTTCTAATGAGTGACTTGAAACAGAAACCCAAGTCCTTTAGATTACAGATGTTTGCATCAGAGCTGCAGCTTGCAGAGATAATACTTGTTTAGTGGATGAGCTGAATATGGCAGTTCAAGTAGATTTCAGCAGGTTTTCATTTACTTAGCCTCACAGCGAGTCAGCTGAATGATACTGTGGTACCTAGAGTTATCTGCTACAACATACCCTTCCGTCTCTGAAGGTTAGGGCCAAGGTGATCACAAAATCATAGGTGACTGCAAGGAGGGAACCTTTCAGATATTTTGAAGGTCTTATACAGTGCAGAGTAATGTAGAATACTTATGCTCCTCAGTAAGACTGGGAAAAGCAACACATCTTTAGTTGAAACTAGTCTTGGTAAGGGCTGTACATGCAGAAGACCTGGTGGAACAGGACAAAATGTATCAGGAATGCAAAGGCCAAACATGTTGGGATGTCAAGATGCATATATCCACCAGAATCAGAGATACAAATAAACAAATCTGTTTGCTAGCAAATCAAAATTCGATGAAATGTGTACACGTCATAAATGACTAAAACAGTACCTAAAGGTCTTGAAGCTTTAGCTGATGGATTGTCTCTGTCTCTCGTCCCTTTTTAATGTTTCCTTCTCTTTTGTATAATCAGAAGCATTTATGAACAAAGCAGTAAGATTTTATTGCTGTGGCTTGCAACAACCAGTCAGTTGTCTAGCAGCAAGATAAAATGACACAGAAGCAAAGTTATCCTACTTTTATGTAAATTCTACCTTTGACCTGCATGCAGCTGGCAGTGCATATTTTATTGTGTTCACTGGGTTTTCATTACACCCCTTGTCATTTGCTGAAAGGTATTTTAACTTCATTTAAATCTCCTTCTGCCTCAGAAATGTCAATAAATGTCATTGTTATCATCAGTTTTGTCCTGGCTTGGCTTTTCTGAGTTTTCTGTCTCTAGATTTGATTAAAATTGGGAAATAAATAGTGAATAACATATTGATTGCAGACTGGGAAAGGTTGCAGATAATTTATTATCTGGTGAGCATGATACCAAGTTTTTTTCTACTACAATCTTCAGACTAACAAAATTCATTCTGATGGGAAAGTAGGTTTTGTAACCATTCTTTAGTGCAAAGTAGTTTTGCAAATCTTTGTTTGGTCATCTATAGACCATAAATCAAGTTAAGATCAAAGATAGTTACCCATACAGTTAGTTTAGCAGAGACCTTAAAAAAGAGGCTATTAGAGAGTATTAGAGCTGAAATAAAAATGCTTCTCTTGCAGGAAAAAAATAAGAAAAGAAAAAAAAAAGAATGAAAGATCAACAGACATTGTCTGTGAACACTAATCTAAACTATAATTCACTGTATTATCAGTAATTTCATTATATTGCTTTACCCAACCTTACAGAAGAGTGGGTATTTGGAGCTATATGTCTTAAACTGACATTTTTTCGTTCTCCAATACTGCATCACTAGCCAAGAGAATGAAAACTTAAAATGCCAGCATAAGCTTCAGTACTCTTCATCATACCAATGAACCCTCATGAATCTTCCTGTTTTCAAATCTTTTCATGACTGAGACTATGTGAACATAACAATGGCGATGATTTAGAGGAAGCCACAAAACCAGGTATGACATAGTCAGGTTCTTTAGTCTTTCCTGTTTACCTCTTAAAGAGTACCTGATCTAACACCCATATAATCTAGAGAAGATCATTTATGACTTCAGTAGTCTTTTCCTGTATCTGCTACTACAGGACTCCCTCTCCTCATGTCAATCTAATGCCTCTTGTCACTAATGGCAGTGGGAAACGTTCTCTGAGAAAATCCTTCTCTGATGTCTGCAGGGCCAAAGTTTTCTCAGCATACTATTTGGCAGAGGAGGCTGCCTTCCACTTGAGGCAGCTCAGGGCAACACCTGATTTGTAAGTGGAGGCACTAAGTGTTATCGTGAAACAAACAGTAATCAGAAAACATCCTAATATGTCTGGTGGGCCAAAGAATCACCATTATCTTTGAAATATCACCCTGAAATATCAACAGTGTTGCTGTTGATTAAGAGCACAGGACAGCTCATGTAGGTAACCACTCTGCCACAAAAATGGCAGAAAGCCAGCAGAGCCAAGAGGAGCTTTACCAGTAGAAGCTGTTCTTGGAAGCTAGACCACAGTCCCAACCCTCTCCTCTCCACACCTCTCTCTCCCCAGAATCACAGTAATGGTTTTGTGGCCAAAATGAACTTACAGAATGGGTGCCAATGCATGCCACTGATACTAATCCCCAGTAGCAGGGGAGAAATGTATGACACTCTTCAAGAAATATCTGAGACACTTAGCCTCTTTCCATCATCTCTGAGTACCTGACAATCTTTAATCTGATCATTTGTGCTCCACAGAAGGTAAGGAAGAGTTACAATCCACATTTTCAGAAATAATATTTTGCATCATATAAGACCATGCTGAGAAGGTTAAAGCAGGTTTTGTGATTACTACAGCATCAAATTCAAGAAACCCCTGAATGAGTCAGTCATCCAGAGCGGATAGGCATGGCTTCCTGTATAGCAAATGCAGAGTAGCAATGCATAAACAGCCACCTTATTAAATGGCATCAGTTTACACCTCATTAAAAGACATCAGTTTAGGTGCACTACTCCCTACAAAATATGCATAGTATCTTTTACTATTCCTTTGCCAGTTGTAGAAGTAGCAGGAGGAAGTTGCATGTAGTACCAGTAGCTAGTTGTAGGTAGCAGTACTGTGTATAAATCATTCAATTTAAGAGACTTAAATGAAAAATACTCAACACTGATATATCCATGTAATATCACTGTAATAACAGCTAATACACAGTACCTGTCCCTAGCTGCTGATCAGATTTTGCACACACCTCCCAAGTCATTAAGATTGCCGCTCTAAAGTGACATTATCAGTCAAACAATGTATTAATGAATGATTAGAAATAATACAATGTAAGCCTTTCCAGCTGTATTAGAAGGCCCAGATTCAGTACCTCTGGAGCATTTAGGATAAAAACAGTATGTGGTAAAATATGAGGGGATTTAACTTATCTTAATACTATCTTCTGGGCATTTCTAAAGAATAAACATGTTTTCATCCACAAATTTCATGTGCAGTTGGAGACCAGAGTTACCATTTATTACAGGAAAAGACTCTTATGGAAAAGGACTAGCCAGAAGAGCTGTCTCACTGATAAGAGATAGAAACGAACTGACTAGAAATGAGATGCCCTCCTGTAAGGTATTGAGCTACATTAGATTTGCTCTGTGTTTTATTCATTTGTAATATAAGCAGGTCATGGCGCATTTACGCGTGGTTGTATTACTCTTCAGCTATTGCTTTTTTATTAATGTAAAAAAAGAAACATAGAGCATGTAGGAAAAATAGCTGAGATGTGAAGGTGAGCAAAATGGCAAACAGAACACAGAATCATCCCGTGCTTCTGTTTCAAGCTGAACCATTGCATTAGCCTGTGAACCTCAGTTCCCAACTTCCTTGCCTCTGTATCCAGTTCCCTTGTTCCACCAGCAGGTTGCTAATGGCACTGCTGTTAAAGAAGAAAGACTCTTCAGCTGCAGTTCTTTTGGGAAAGCTTCTATACAAGTTAAATAAAAGATAAATGTTATTATTCTGTTTCTTGCCCCATATTATTCAGACAGTGCCAATGACCCAAACAACAAAAGAATACTCACTGTCAGTTGCAATCAGTAGGGAAAGAAAGACTCCAGAGAATTATTTAGCACAGAAATATATCTTGTGTTTCATCTTCCTACATTTCTAGTCAAGCTAGAAAGGGATTTTCAAGAATATCGAAGTGATTTCAGCAATACAGATTTCACTGAAACTAATGGGACTTTTGCTCCTAGTTGCTTTTCACTCTCCTCATTAAGTCTAAGGCATTCTTTTCACCAGATTTCTACCTAGATTACAAATATTTGCAGTATTTTCTAGGGTACAATTAGGTTTAGTAGTGTCCTTCATAGCCCAGATAGAAATATTTCCAACATGGAAGAACACCAATTTCATGCCCTGACCACTAAGATGCCCTCAAGCCTTCGTGCATAGAGGAAGAATATGTCAATATCTACAAGAAAAAAACTCATCAGTACAGGCAATACTTTTGGCTTATAACAAATATAGAGCATGATCACTAACTAGATCTTCATTTCCATGGAAATCATGTATCTTGAACAGCTAAGAATTAGTGTTAAGATATATAACTGACAAGGTAAGCAAGGAAACATCTCAGAATAAGTTTTTTTTTTTTGCATAAGTATTATTATTCTGTGTTTCTATTGCAGCTTATGATTCTCTCCATCATTGTGCTTCAGGCAACGACAAACCTTTTCACCTTAAAAACAGGCAATGGGATGTTTGAAATGGCATGTGAGGGAGGGGGTGCATGTATATATATATTTTTTGATTTCCCATGGCATCTACTTAGCGATGATTCCATAACACCCCATCTATGCAAGGAGCAGCATCTGTATCATAAACTGTAACATTGCACTGCTTCAAAGCTGGAGCAGATTTGCTCCCTACACTCCCAGTTCTCTAATTCCTGCTGCTGACACAGAAGCAATACCCAATCAACTGACTGAGCAAAGTGTTGACGGACCCCAGAGATGCTTCTCTGCCCCCTCTGTGATGAGAGGGCAAAAGGAGAAGAAACAGAGTCCATTAACAACTTGTGGGGGATGTCAAGGGATTAAATATTGTTCTGAGTTTCAATATGAGATGTAGAATGAGTCAGAGCTCTGGCTGATCCACTGGGAAGAGAGGAGCAGGCTGTGGAGACAGATAGTGAGGAAGAGGCTGCAGTGAAAGAGAGGAGGCTTGGGTCAGCCTGAACTTTCAGGTACATCCTCTGTCAAGAAGAAACATGTAGCTGAGCTGTGTCACACATATCCTCTCCTGTTGCCCTTGAAGGGCGCAATTTACATTCTTGCACTGACAGCTATGCCTAGCATAAGGGAAAGACCAGTCAGGGATGCAAAGCCTCCTTGTGTCTCAGAGTTTTCCCTTTGTCCGTTGCCTGTGGAAATATCCAGAGCATGGGGGAACAGCACCTTCCCTGTAAACAAAAGTGGAGCCAGCAGGGGGCAACTGCTGTACAGTTAACCTAGTTGCTTTGCTAAGCAAAACAAAGCCATAATTTAGTTCCTTATGAGTATCTGAAGCCTGAAGTTTCCCTGTCAGGAAAGGGATCTGGAAAACCCCTCCTTGGACAGACTGTCCTCTAAGGTCTAAGATGTGGCAGTGAGCAAAACAGCTTTCCTTACACACTTCATTATAGATAATTATCTGGTTCTTAACCCTTCTCTGCCTTACAGTCCCCGAAATTCTTCGTTGTTTGTTTCACTAAACCACCATCTTTTACAGTTAAGTTGTAATTCAGAAAACACTAATGCATCTCTGAACATCGCAAAGTTTGCTCTAATGAATCCAACACATTACTTAAGCAGAGAAAAATGCACCATATCTGCACTGCCTCAGTGAATTTCACAGAGTATACAACAAAAGAAATGTTTAATTACACTGCCACTAAGGCTTATTATGCCCCCCCCACCATCCTCCTCATCCCAATATGATGGCAATAATCAAGCTAATCAGGAAGTTGCTGTTTATAAATCAATTAATATATCAATTAATGCACTGCTTAATGTGCTGCCTAAAGCAGCTATTATTGGCAGTACATGTCAGTTAATTGTTTCCTTCCTACCCTACTGGCTCAGTGGGAATGTACTGGCAGAAGGTCTCTCTTATGTTTGTTTTGCTGACACTGAGAATGATGCTGGACTGTTGCACTTCTGGGTACAGGAATGCAATAATGAGTATATCTCCCTGTTTCACTGCCTGAAGGGAAAAAAACCTTGCTCCTGGACTTTCTACCATAAGTAAAGGGTGAAGTACATTCCTTTGCAACATAAGATGTGTAATCAAGGACATTGCACTTCAGACTGTGTCAGACCCAGACCCTTCTCCACCAGCAGCAGTCTCAAGGTCTACTGAGGGAATACATAAGGCACAATACCAGCCTAAAAATTGATGCTATAGGCTGTGGGATATATCTGGCACATCAGTAGGGACTCCACACCTTTCAAATAGTGTTAGATGTGTAGCTGTGAATAGTTGCAACCTGTTTTTCTCCTAACACAGCAGCACACCACAAATCAGAAATTAACCACAGAGATATAGCCAAAAGTAGCAAAAGTTAACATAACAGTAAGGTAAAGCAGGAGTTAATTAGGTCCCTATGAGTCTCCCATTTTAGCCATACTGTTTTTCCTGACATTCACTTCCTTTGTCAGAACACAAAACTTGGACTAATAAGACTAAGCTTATTTGCTAGTGAACCTTGACAACACAACTTGTAAAGGTCTACCACTGTTAGAAGTTATCTTGGCTTATCTCCATTGATGTAAAGTCCAACAATGACTTGCAGTTGTAAGCAAAATGGTATCAAGTTTTCTACAACACGTTGTTCACACCACCACATTCTTGACTCTTGTACCTGTTAAGTACAACCCTTGCATTAAAGTGGCACGAGATGATTTGTCTGTTCAGGTCACATCAGAGAATTTTGGAGGGACAATATGAGGATTGGAGTTCCATATTGGGACTGAACAAGAACAATAAGAAAAAAAAAAAAACTTGTTAAAATAAGGAAAATAAGAAACTATTCTGTTCTGAGAAGTTATTATAGACTAGCAATCAAGTTCTAATTCTACTTAGCTACATAATTGTTCTAGTTAAATTATATTACTTTGAGCGTAAGACATATCAAGTCATGGGCTTTCTATACAATTAGAGTGCAATAAATCAAAGTAATTTGCTGCTATATTATATGTAGACACTTACGTGAGGGCTCATTATCTTCAACCTGCCACAAAAAGTTTTGTACCTTTGTACATGCAAAAAATATATAATTGTACATAAAAATAATGTACCCAGTTTTGAATTTCACAGTCTCTGAGATTTCATAAACATTTTAAAAGACCCTCTGTCTTTACAGATATATCTTTTCAATAAAAAACAGCAAGTCAGAGACAATCAATGTTAAGTGTAGCAACAGCATGTTATTGCTGAATGTTGTCCACACACAAACAGAAGAAGAAAGGAAGGATGGAAGGAAGGACGGATTCGATACAGATAGTGAAGTAAACTTGATCAGACTGAAAGTCCCCAGATGTGGAAAAACTGACTCCAGCTATCATCACATAAGTTATTAACTCTGAACACCGTCTTATTAATGAGACACTGAAGAAGAGAAATGCATACCAGAACATACAAGAAAACATAAATGGGAAAAAAAGAAATTCTGGAGCTGTGAGAACGGTGGTGCACATGGAACAGACGATGCTTTCAAAGGTACTCTGTATTGACTGAGCACTACTTCAAATGAATGGAAAAAAAGCTCTCAGTAGCAAAAGGGAGCTGAGCTAGTTCAGTGCTCAATATCTTTGAAAAGCTCTCTCTATAGCATGCAAACCCCAGCAGTTTTCGAACTTGTGAAATACTGAGTGATTACACGCACTTCCACTATCCACAGTCCTGGGTTTTTAGTACAGTTTGGAGCATCACTCATGTTTTTATTGACAGACACCTGCCGAAGGATCCTTTTGTCTCAAGTTAGACATATAAACACAAAACTATTTTGAACATATGGAGGCTGTACAGTATCAGCACTGGAAAAAGGAACAGTAGTTCAAAATTGAAGGAGAATGTCACTTCCCAAGTAAAAAAAAAGGTATATAGTCATGGTTTGAAACATGACATGGCTTCAGAACTACAATGTGAAAATAGCTTTAAAGCCCCAAATGACCACTCCTTGTTGGGAAAAAATGCCTTCTCCAAGTTTTGTTTGTTTGTTTGTTTGGCTACAAAAACACAAGGTTGCTTTTAATCTAAAAGGAAACTGTTACATAGGAATAGCTTGTTTTGTGTCACTTGGCTTGCTTTGTAGTTTTCAAGGGATTTAAACCAACAGAGTTCCCACCTTTCAGAAATACACGAGAGCCTTAAACTCTACAGAAAACATCTCTCTATAGAAATTAAGGCATACCTATCCACAAATGCACTTCGCAGAGATTTAAAGTCTCAGGTCTGATACCACCTTCTGTACAGTACACACAGTACAAATAATTCTGATGAAATTTATGTGAGGAGGAAATTTTACTTAGACTTTTGTCTTAGACCTCTTGACCCTCTAACAAGGTTTAGAAAGAATTCATTCTGCCCAAGGCCAGATTCAGCAAAGAAATTAAGCTTTCATTTGAATTCAAAATTAAGGTTGAGATTTTAAAGCTGTCTGCTAAATCTAGCCCTATGTCACTAGGGGAAGCCATGCGTACTGTGAAACTCATCATAAGTAGCAGAGCTTCACTAGTCTTCTTTTAAATATTAGCTTACTGAAGATTATGCTAAAATATTTGGTTTTACTTTTGCAAATACAGAGGAGATTTTCTATTTAAATGCATGAGATGAGAGAGACCCAATGGTCTGAAGATGGAGGCACAGCTTTGGAAAAAAAAAATTAAAAATCACCTGGGGCATGGTAACATACATGATTGGAAATATTCTGCAACTGTTTAAAAACTATTCCTTAATTGATTTCATGGAAGAGAATTCACTAGGTCTGGAGATGCAGCTGATATTCAAATACATCAAAGAAGTACTGGAGGAGATACTGGACGTGATTTGTTCACTGACCAGACAAGACATAGAGGGCACATTTCTGGACAGGAATGAGAGAGATTGCTAGCAAGACAATACTGAAGGAGAGTTAACAGAGGAGAAAAGGAATTTGACAAATAGGACATTCAGGATGAGAAGCTGGAAAAGACAATGAGAACCAGAACTAGTTCCAATTAAAGTTTAAGGAAAGAAGAGAATGAAATTAAAGAACTGCCATACTAAAACAAAATTTAGTGTGACAGGCACATATTAGTAGGTTTGTCATCAGCAGAAATGAAGCGAACAACAGAATGAATGCATTTTGCCACTCTTGGGCTAAAGTCAACACATAAACATGAAGAAAGAGTCAAACAGATGATGGTCTTAAAAATATTAGTAAATACAATTTTACAGCTAAACAAGTGGTAAGAGATGGGACATGCAGTAAAAAAAGCAGTGATTTATATGCTCCTGTGAGAAAGCCTCTCTGTGTTGACAAAAAAAAAAAAGAAAAAGAAAAAAGAAAAAGCACTAGACTGAAAACGGATGTTCCATGTTCCAGTTCTGCACACAAAAAAAATTTCAGAGTCATGGACCATTACAGTGCCTCCTGTTAGGAGAAGCTGAAGTTACGCTTTCTTATCAAACAGAAAACGTTCCAGTTTCCTGTCTGAATTAATAAATTACTGCAGAATAGGTCCAAACCCACCCCATAATTCTTACCAAACAGCTCCAAATCCATTACTTCAGTTACTTCATATCCATAACTTCAGTTACTACTGAAATGTGAAATGGTGAGAGAATTTTGTTAGTAGACCCTAGAAGACAGAAGGAAAAAAAGTCAAACTGTACTTTCCATGAGCAAGAGCCAGTCAACGTGTCTTCATAGGTTACTACTCAGACATGAGATCTTAAAAAAATACTTCCTCCAGTAACATGGATCAAGATAATTACATATGGTTGATTGTTGAAGAGATTATAATTTTGCAGGAAAAAGAAAAAAACACATTCAAGTAGCAAACAAAGCAAAACATGATAACAATGTAAAAAACATGTAAACATGTAAAAAAAAACCATGTAAATAGCATGTATCAACACTATCCAGCAGTCTCATTGGGAGTTAAAACAGCTTTAATAAATACAGATTGTTAAGTCTGTTGTGCTTTACACCTGTAAAACACTATATAAACACTAACAATAGAGGACTGGCTGATCTCCCTGTGGCACTACTTCTTCCCCCCTCTACACAGTTATGCCTAAACATTGACTATACAAAATAAAGAAGTGGTTGTTGTTGTTGTTGTTGTTGTTTTTTCTCCCACTCTTTCCTCTTGCATAGGTAATTATCTAGACATAACTTTCAAGGGAATCATCACCATCTCTTATGAAACATCCATTTAGAGTGTTTAAGTCATTTACAATTGCCACTGAGAAAAAGACCTTTTTTTGTTTGTTTTCATTCTTATTACTTTTATTTCTCTGAGTGTTCCTTCATAAGGAAAAGTTACAAATAGAAACTCTCATTGTATTTTTATTATCAATAATGTTTTAACAAGTGTCTGGAGATGTTAATTAAAAGCCTGTGCAGTACCTACTGTCCCTGACCAAGAATGTTAATCTAGCAGATGCACATCATCATTGCTTAAGATTTGGATAATCTGTGCTCATACAGCTGTTAGTACTTCTCATTTTTTTAACACTACTTCCATCCCCTAAGAAGTGAGGTATGGAAAGATTAAGGCCAATGACCATCATATGTCTATTATGTAAAGTTGGAAAAAAAAAAAAAGAAAAAAAAAAGCCTACAAAGGATCCTTGAACACAGCTCCCTTTGACATCTTAACATGATCCTTACTGTTAAGCTTCCTGGATGACTTTCTATGCAATAGATATAAGATTTTCTATGCGATTCTTAGCTTGCATCCTATAATATATGAATGACAGCATATCTTAAGTGCTATGTCTGCAAAGTGTAAGCCATAAAGTGTTTTTCAAGTAATCATGCAATCTAAAGTAGGTTGCTTACTATGACTGAGAAATGAATTCTAGAGATATGAGTGCTGTTGTATATTTAACATTGTAACTCTCTTTTTCAAATATCACATTTTAAAGTATCCTAATCTTGGGGTTTTATAGCTCATCTTGAAAGTTTGTCAAGCAAGCTTTCATGAAACATACACATACACTTGTATATACCATTCTTCTTTCTTCCTTTTGGTAATCATCAGTCTTTACTTTCCTTTAATGACATTTTCTACCAGTTACCACACCTCTTAACTTTGCTTTGGTTAGCTCATTTTTTAAAATAGTCACAATCTAGCTAAACTTGTGAATTTTGCAGTTTATTTAAGGTAATTAGTAAGGAGGAATGAGAAAAGCCTTCTCTGCAATATTATACATACCACATGCTTAAGATATGTACTGCTAAGGAAAGCAAGATACTTGCCACAGTTTCAAAATTAAATCAGCTCTAACAAAAGCAGATCAATCGTTTTTAATGAATGAGGAACATGTCAAAAACACCATAAATTCAGGGTAGCAGAATACATGCTTCAAACTTTTCTCTCTGCTTCTTTTTTTAATGATAATGAGTTAATTGACATACTCCCCAGAGGGGCAGGCTTCTGAACACTGATAATATCACCTGCAGCTGAGCAGATTCTGTCACTAACTACTTGAAACTGCTGGAACACGTCGGGTATTCCTTTGCTAGTGCTGACACTAATGAATACCTGGTTTTGCACAGTTTCAACCACATGGGGGAATCACATCTTGCTGTCTTCAATTTTCAGCTGGTAATCTCATACATGAGCGTATTTAATATCCTCTTGACTTGTACCAGAACAACCGCTAATATCTTCTCAAGCACATATTCTGGAATCTTTGCACTTGAGTACTTCACAGGTAGGGGGTAAATTACAAGGATTTACCTTCTAAAGGTTTATCAGAAGTGCAGTTACCCCCTACTTGTGCATCTCTGCCTATGCAATACCATAGATCTAGAATTACAGAATCTGTCATAAATCCTAGTTCCTTATGGGAACAGATCTTACATCTGGAACCCAGTACACAGCTCCCTGCAGACTCCCCGCAGAAAACAAACATCTTTTCCTCCCCTTCACCACCCTGACAGTTTTCACTGTTACTACCAAAGAGCTGCCAAACAAGGCTTGGCAACTTTCAATGACGTGCATCATTTCATAACACGGATGGATCACTGAAACTGTGGGCATATTTCTTTTGCTACAGAGAACTATAACAACAGTTTGCAAAGACTCCAGGATCTTGATGACATTTTCAACCCCTGTCAAATTACCTTCAAAGAAGCCATGGGGTCTTATCCATTCCTTCAGACCTGTTTTGACAATAATGTGGAACTAACAGCTGATTGTTGCTCTAACTATCTAGATAACATGTCATAACTTTGTTCAAACATCTGCTATTAATTTACATTGGGAAACAGCCAACAGGAGCTGTTTTTTTGTTTGTTTGTTTGTTTGTTTGTTTGTTTCCCAGCACAGTACTTACAGTGTAGATCTTGGAAAAAACGATGCAAACATTGTTCACCCGGTGTACATTTCAACCCTTTTCAGTGACTGAACTTAGAGTGTATGTAGAACATCTAATATGAGAGGACAGCTCTGCTACTTTAATTGCAGTCAGCATGTTAACTACATTATCTGTGATAACAGATGGACTCTGACAATACTACTTGAAGTCTTACTGACACACAACACTAGTCAACACACGAGCAAAGTTCTGATCATTCAGCTACCAGAATGATCTGACTTGTTCAACTATCTCTTTTGCAACACAAAGTCTTAATCTGATGTTATCTGGTTTTGAAATATTTTGTTATTGTCACTCAATACGCTGTGGCCCTAGAGGTTATAAAAGATACATCAGGAGCTTCTGATATCCTTTGGCCTTTGATTTCTCCACAGGCTTACAAAAACATTTGCAAATGTTTCCTCCTGGGAATGTAATACTTAGACTGAATTTTATGTAAAAACATCCAAATGCTTTCTTTCAACCACTGAACATAGAAGTAAACACAACAAAGGATTTGTCTTCTTTGTTATCAGCTTCATTCTACAGTTCATCCCTAAAGTCCTGGTACCCTGTTTGTCCAAGCTATATACAAGCTAATTCAATTCTTTTTTTTTGAAGTCACCAACCAGTTTCCACCAAACCAAAACTGAGTGGTCCCAATACTTCACTTCAGGGACTATTTCCCATATGTACTGTGGATAAGACTGTTGGTTTGGTTCCCTTCACCTTGTATAGTCCCACAATATTACCACAGCATCTTCAGCATCTTAAAATCTCTCTATACATTTTCATTTTGTGATCCAAATGAAGTAATACAGACCCTTGACTCTCATGCTAGAAAAAAAGTACTTCCTTGTCTGTCTTCACACCACTTCAGATATTTAAATAAGGCAAAAAGCCACATCCCAAAAGTAACTTTATTACAAGTATAAAGCTATGGTCCAGGGGAGGTCTGGATGAAGTGCCAAGTAGTGCTGAGACATCCTTAACTTGTGTGGATGCAAACCATTCTGCACCATTTTGACTAGAGAAAGAATAATTTCCTGAAATGGAAGAATGTAGCAGTACAAATATAACCAAACATAGCACTAGAATCTGTAATGTGGCCACATGATGATTTCAGTTTCCCTTACACCAACATTAAGAGTGCTGTCTATATGGATTTGCACTATCTTTCTACTTTGGGATTCACCAGCTGTCTCCAATCTGCCTTCCAGAGCAATTCCACATTTTTCTCTTCAGAAGCATCATTACTGTATTGCTGGCTTTATAACTCACATTGCTATAGCAAGCACTACACTTTGTCTCACTATTATCTGTGCTTTGAATGTTTCTGTATGCAATTATTTCAAAATTAAATATTTTCATTCTTAAGACTGAAAAGATGTCATACGTTTTTGAATTGTGATCTCAGTGTGTTTCAGTTGAACTGCTTTTTGCATTTGGTCACTGTGGGGCTATGTATAGATTGCTGGGGTTCTCCTGATGGTGAGATACTTAAGGGTCATTTCTAGAAAAGAGAAGTGATGGGAACTGGGGTGTTCCAGACCACTTTTGACAGAGAACACAGAATGAGTTTTGGCCACCTATGAGAGACAGCAGAACATTTTTGGAACACTGAGCTTCTCTGTTAGTAGAAGGAAAAAAAAGACACGGGTATCCTGTTCAGCGCATGCACAAGTATGCCCTCCCTAACTCAGCAAGAGTCGATGCATTTAGCAGGATGTTAAGTACCTAATCAAGTACGCTATCACATAATACGAAGAGCAAATGGTTTCTCTGAAGCTGGTAAAGCTATACATATTTTAATAGTGGCAAAGAGAAGGAAAAAAAATAGTCTGTGCTTTAGGATTTCCTAATTTTGTAGCTCCACAAAACTATTCTTTTTTAATTATTAGAAAAGTACCTCACTGCCCTGTACAGAACTTCAAGATCTGCCAGTTCTTCGTAACTGAAAACATAGAAATGTGTGAACATAACTCATTTTCATAGAATCATATAGATTGGAAATTACCTTCAAGACCATCAAGTCCAACCATCAACCTGACCTACTGAGTCCCATCACTAAATCATGTCCCTTAATGACATGTTCACTTGTCTCTTAAAAACCTCCTCATCAGAACATTCCTTCCCTTCCATCAAGTAGCTCTAATATTAATAACTTCACTAGCCACTCACTTAATATGTAATATATCATATACCACATAACAAGTAGAGTGGTCTCCTTATACAAATAAGAACAAAAACTTCACCTGTGATTGATTCCTGTTAACCACAGCATAGAGAGAGGGAACACAGCTTAGATCCAGTTTATGTTATGTTCCAGGGTCAGACAATATCTTAGAGATGAACACAAAACTAGGAAGCAACACCTTTTTCCTTGGTCAGTGTTTTTGAGAGCATTGTGTCACTTATTTTGACATTAAATGGAATCAGTAAATTCACCAAATAAAAGCAAAAATGTCTCTACCTGAGCATATGCCATACACACATCATAATAAAATATATTAGATGACCTTCATTCTTTTTTGTTTTATTTCCACCTACACATACTCATACACCAAGTACAAAACCTATTTTTTCATCATCGGTTGCAGTTTAGAAAATATTATGATTGTAAAGAAGACCTTAGATATATATCTAAAATTGTTCAACTGATGATCCTATCTATTTCTGGAAGGAAATTTGTTATGTAACTTTCCAAGTGACCCATAAAAATTTGTGCATCAATTAGGAAATGACATGATCAAAAAAAAATAGTAATGATTGCTATGTACAAATATTTTTCTTTGCCTAAGAATGGATATATAGATGCCAGGAAGAGATCTAAATTCTAGTAGAAAATAAATAAATAATAATTTAAAAAAACTGCTACTCACAAAGACTTATTTGATTTCTACACAAATTTCTTGATGGCATTAGAACCTTGTGATTCAGTTTTCCACATTTCCTATTTCTCTTTGATGATCTCCTATTATCATAGATGTTTAAAGTATTGGATATTTCTTGTCCAGAATAACAATTTATGGTTTAAAAGTTGGCTTTATACCAAGGGATTTATTTTCTTATTAAATGTGATTTCTTGTTAATATTTCAATATTGCATATAATTTCATGTTAATATAACAATTTTAAATAAAGATATCATTACATCATTGGAAACAGAGTTGCTGGTTTATTTTTTGTTTTGTTTTGTTTTGTTTTGTTTTCATTTCTCTGTTTGTTTATTTTTTTTATTAAATGTTCTGGAAGGGTTTTGCTAACACTGTGGTTAGCAGATCAACAGAGAAATATGAGTTTGTACCAGAGAATTAGATTTTGGATGCAAGGTCATAAAATTTAGGTCATACAGTCCAGTGCATAGAGCGGTGCTGATAAATTCTGACAGAGGTGGTAATCAGTTAGGATGGAACGCAAATAAAGAAATAAAGAAAACAACAGTTTTCAGATGGCTGTAATGCACTGAACAGCTTCTATACTCAGATGCAATACAAATAATTTAAAACAAAATGCAACCTGCAGTGTATAGACATTTAGCGAAACTCTGAAAGTTGAAGGACGGTGTTCAGACCCTTTCTATTTTAATAAATATCACTGATATGAAACCTAGAAGCAAGAGAATAACCAGGTGAGACCAATGTACACTTAGAACAAAGAGCTTGGATATAAACTAAGCCACCATATTGCAGACTGTAGAGTTTCCAGAATTCAGAATTTTCTACTTAGCAATACTGTGCCAGAGTGAAAATAAAAATACTGATTCAAAAAAAAATAAAAATCAACTGAATTAAGATCCTGAGTAGAATATAGTCTTATGTGTGTCCTGTTAATGTTTTCCCTGCTTGTAGAAGTCTCCCTCTGTCTCACAGTCTCATAACCTGGGCCCTACAAGTTTAAACATAAATTGAAATAGGAGGTATGATGCAGCACTGGCTACAGCTGCTGAAAAACTTTTCTTCAAATAAGGATTTTATCAAGTCACAGAGCATCAACTAAAACAAATAGCAAAAGCATTTCATTTTCAGAACAAAATACTTTCACAGCTTTCAGCTCATCTTAGTTTTTAAATGTAATTATTGTTTAAAAATCCTTAAAATTATTTTTTTTCATCTTGAGTCAAAAAGTGTATCTATGAAAATACTTTTTTTTTCTTTTTGAGACAAAAAATGCAAGAAATTGCAGTATGCTCACCATTGGCATGCTGGCAATGAACACAAGCAGAACTACTGTGCAGAAGGCAGAGTAGCAGCATGTCTGTTAAATCCTGATGTGATCTGAAAGCTCAGCATTATGATGGGATTTATAGCACAATAAAAAACCAATGCTCTCAACCTGACCACAGGAACTTGTCCACCTCAGGACAATGTACAGTCTCAGTTTCCCTCCTTGCCAAAAAGACACTGAGTGTGCAGGCTGTACGAATTATCCTTTCAAACTTCTTTTTTCCCCTACAAAGACTAATTATTTTTTATTTAAGTATTTAACCTTTTATGCAATTATTTTCTACTTCCAGGATCTGCCTTGTTTATATAAAACAGTAGTTAAATCGAAAGTCAACGTCACCCAGCACATATTTCTATTTTCATCACCCTCCAGTCCTCCCAGGGGTTCAATAGTTCTTGTAGTCTTTATCAATGCTTCAGAATTCCCTTGGGAACCCTTCTCAAAAAAACATCAAAAATTCTTCACACAGAGATAATTTTCTCTATAGCTTTTTGCTTATATTTCACTGTGAACCTTCCAAGTTCCATACGAGGTTGATATCTATGAACTCTCCAGTGTTTCTCAATATACCATTGACTAAGATATGACCTAAGCTTGCCTTACATACCTGGAAAGCAGTCTTATAGCGTAATGAAACAAATAGTATTTTCCCAGACATCTACATATTCCAGCCTCACTTTCTCTTACAAATCTATAGCTCAAAACAAAAAAGTTATCACACTGTCCCTATGTGAAGACACCATAAAATATAATTTATTGTCAGAGCATTTTAACAGGAAAGCAAAGGCCAAAATCCCAAAGGTATGTTGTACAGGCGAAAGGCAGAGCCAAACTCTGCTGCCTCTGCCTTGCTTATTTCTCAGAGAGCAATTTTGACAGAAACAGTGCTGTGACTCACTGCAGAAGGTGTTATTTATCATAACTATACGTAGGAGAATAAGGACCCAGTTTGAATAAAATGTCTGATTTGCATGCTTAATGTATGATAGTTTATATTTTAAGTTATTAATGAGTATGCTGCTCTGAAGAAAGAAAATTGTTAAATATTTAATGTTAAACAAGCTTTGGTTAAACAAACTGGAACAGAAGAAATTTCTGAAGTTGCAACTGCAGCATTTTTATGCCATGGGCTTATCAGTATTCAAATACATTTTGGAGATGTTTGGGAATCTAAGACCACATGATGATGTTACATTTCTATAGCACCTTTAGTTCAAAAGGTTGCCGAAGTATTTAACAAACTGTAGTCAAGGATCATTTCACCTATCATTAAAATGCAGACATGGATAAAATGAGTTTCCAAAGCTCTTTAGCAACACAGAAGATTACTGCACACCAGTATAGGAAAAGGATGAAAAATGCTGCAGCTTCATAGACTCTTTATCAGTGGAAATTTAATGCCTGGGGTTTGTGAACTCATACTGACGTGTCTGCGACTTTAGGTCCCCACCCAATTAAAGAAAATGCAACCCCTTGTAAACTGAGAAGATCATAAGCAAATAATCAAACAGGCAGGATTCTATGCTTAGCCTATTACTATGTTTTGAAAAGCAGGATGAGATTGAACTCAATATTCCTTCACTGAAATACACCTTTTCTCTCATGTAAGAGATAACAGCTTAGTAACAGACATAGTCTGTGTTCTGGGCATGATGTAAGGTATTGACTCAATAATAAGTCCCCCAAACAATGTTAGTTATCAAGTCATCAACAACATTTTTGTTTTCCTTGCTGGTCTCATATCTATTTATTCCACCCCCAAAGCCTGTTGCTTTAGATTATGAGACTTGATGGGACTGTGTCCCTAGGATATTGGTACATGAACACTGCTGTTGCACAGTGGCACACATAGCCCTGGAGTGCTTGAGCAGTCATTCCAGTCAGATGGAAAACCAGAGGGAAAGGGCAAAGCAGGGATGAATATTCACAAGCCATTGCTCAGAAGGAATTTTGCTGAATTCTTCTTGATTTTGTTCAGTATCTAATATGGTTTGACCTTTTGCTGTTTGAGGCTTTTCTGATCTTCACTGAATGGCACTGCAGCTCTGTCTTTAAGACTGCGGGGATTCCTGTTTAAAACCACATGAACAAACCAACAGCAAAGATGAAGTAAAAGCGCCCACCTCTTCAATCCTTGCCTCGATGAAGGCTGTCAGGAAACTAAGTGGCAAGCAGTCCTTCATAGCGCACTCCTGACTCAGCTTTGATTCTAGCCACCCTATTTTTACCTTTTTCAAAACAGAGTCATGCATAGCCATCCCAACTTCTCAGCACTGCAACCAGATCAGCTTACACATTTCACTTCATGATGCTCAAATTGAAAAATTCCTGTGCAGTTAGATCCTGGAGCATGGTCCACACACCTGAACACACTTCTGAGGAAGAATGGTCCTCATTTGGTCATGACATCAGGCTACCTTCTTCTTAATATCTTTTCTTAGCACCTTGAATCTTTCACTCTGTACTGCACTGTCAACTCCTCCGAGAGGGACAGAGTCCCCTTTCCTGTCTCAGCCCAGCTAACCATTAGTGTTGCCTTTACAGCTCTCCCAGAAGAACTAAAAGGTGAAAATTCAGCCTCATCAGGCTGAATTTCCCATCAAGTGCCATTACACTTCTACGTGAAAGCCCTAGTAGACACATGTAGATATGAACACAGATCTAAGCCCAGTTCTCAGCATTCGTCACTAAAACACAGATAACAGAGATCTTCCTTCCTACCCAAACTTTGTGAAGATAACTGTAGTAGGAAGAGGAATTGCTGACATCATGTTAATGGGAGAGCATCACATAGTTATGGTAAAGAGAGAAATACAGTGTTCTTTATTCCTAACTGTCCATCTTCCTAACTGTCCATCTCCCTATTCTAGCTGGAACTGCTCAGGAGAGCATCCAAGAAAAAAAGAAAAGAAAGTGGCTGCCCAAGCTGAAAATCATCCCCCAAATAGGCAGCTTCATCTTGATCTTGGGTTTACAATTTTGTAATAAATTGGCAGTCTGACCAGCCAAATGCAGAACAAATGAGTCAGTACTGTCTCTTAAAACATGCCCTCATACAGAAGAAAAGCAAAGTATCCTTGAATATTTTACATTTCAGAAAAGTTATATAAGAATGAATCAACCCTTTACTGTCTTGTTGGGAAAGAAAAAAAAAAAAAAAAAGTGCCTACCAAAATGCCAAAACACAAAATTCCCATTTGAAAATGTGACTATTATCTTAGCCTTTATGGAAAGTGAAAGCCATGCCCAAGTATATAATTCTATGTGTTGTTTCCAGGGAGCAAAGACAAGTCTAATGCATTCTTTTAAGTGAAGCTTTCTCAAGTGTGTGGGTGCAGAAACATGCACACGCACACACAGTTCCAGGTGGTAGAGCAGTGTTCATTATTAAAACTGAAGAACCCCCAGAGGAGACAATTAAATTAAACAGTCCACTTAGACAGCCGCTACTGAAACTTCACTGGAGGGCTTCTATTTCATAAATGAAGTCCTCTGATCCTGATAGATATTGGCTAGGCAGTTTGAATGTAGAATTTTCACATCTCTTAATTAGCTGAGCTGCTTTATGAGAACTATATTATATCAGCCATCTTTAGTAATTCTGTATAATGTATAATGAAATTTAAAATGCTTAAGTAAAACAAACGGAACTGAAAATACCAACATACTTCCAATTGCTACTCCAACAGACTTCTTTTGGTTTTAGTTCTTAAGATCACCACCTAAGAAAATTGACAAGTCCTCTTCTCATAGTTGAAAGTAGGTGAGCTCAAAAAGTGCTTACTAATGTTGGAGCATGATCTTTAAGCAACATTTCTTCACTGTGTCAATGATACGGTACAATTAGATCCTCATCAAAAAAATACAGCATCTCATAATTCAAATTTTATTATTGCAAGGGTTTGATTTAACATCTTGAATGCCTAAGCACCGTCAGGGAGCTGGAATGGAATACGTTGCATTAAGATCTACCCTTTTTATTAAAAACATATTATACCTTAAGGGAAGTATGTTTTTCTATAGAGATTGCTCCACAATTTAATTACAGCAGGCTATCCTCTCATTTTATGAGGTTCATCGGAGCTCGGAAACCACAATGTGATTTATATCAGCATATCCTGCTCTGTCAGAGTGGAACGGGTAGCTGTGTTTTGTTCAGAAAAATAGGATGGTTGGCAAAATTATTTGGACAAACCACAGAAATGACAGTACACTGTTGCCTCCACAAGGTAACATACATCATCCCACTAACAAACTATTACCCACTAGAAACATTTCAGAAACATGTGCTGGCTAGGGGAATATAGTACCTCACTATATCTTTTTTCCTGTATAAGCCAGGCAACAGCACTAAATTTCCAGGGTGGCTTTTTCTTCTTTATTTTTTTTTTTTTTTTTATTTCCACAAGACCATATTTTACAAAAGCAGAAGCCCTGCAGAAGCCCTCAGAACAAACCATCCTTTTGAGATCTTTAATTTTTCTGGTTTTTAAATTCCTTTAAGCACGTGTAAACAGTTGTATAACATATAATATTTACATTCTCACACAGACACAAACAGAGTTTAAATATAGTTGAATAAACTAACCCAGCTGAGGAAGTTTCATCCTACTGCAGTTCTCAACTGAGGATAGAAAAGAGATACCTTAATCTAAGGGGCTCCAGCAAAAATAGGGCCAAAGCTTGTCATTGCAGCAAAATGTTTCTATTCAGCATGGCAACTATAGCCGAAAATCCTTTATTTCATTAAAACGTATGAAGGGGAGCTGAGTATGTAAATATGCAAGTCATGAGATCAGTTATAGAGAGGGGGAAAAAGGGAATGGTGGTAAGAAAGATTTTATCAGTGACATGCTGTTTCAAGCACTTGCTAGCTAAAGAAGTGATGTTCTTTTTTTATTGTTAAGCAACATTTTCATGAAATTAGGAAGAGGTTCCAGAAATATAAGATGAAAGATAAGATGAAAGAGCTCAGTCAAGACTGACAATCTTAGCAACTTGGTTGTCTCAGAGTACTGCTCTTCTTGGTTGGTTGGTTTGTTGATTGGTTGATTTGTTGGGTTTTATTCCTCCAAGTAGTTCTTGATGCCAGAGTCATCAGAATATGTGAATATATCTGTTAACTTGATTTTCCTTTAAAAAAATTTCCAGCCTATATATTTTTGAGAACAAGAATTTAAAAGAATAAAAATAAAGTAAAAATGACCATCTAGCAAACAAACAACAGGAAGAGTAAAAGTAACAAAAACCACAATAAAATCATTAAAAAAATCAACTTTTTTGAGGTATTCTCAAGATTTTTGAATACTTGGGGTATGTAAAACTACTCATTAATTATCTTACTGTCAGCTATCTTTACTATCAAGCCTTCATTTGGTAGCCTTGTGCCCAGAAAGAATCTTTCTTTTCTGTTTAATATTCTGTAGGATATCAGAACTGACAGAAGTTCCTATGTTGCCAGCAACAGTACGTAAGGAGGTGCTCTTCCACATCCTCATTTTCCTGAAATGGGGCAACAGGCTCAAATAAAAGGCTGGCATATCTTTCTTCCATTTACTGAATGTCTCTGACAGCATTCTAAGCATGAACTGAGGAAGAAGAGTGAATGCTAGCTTTTCTGAAGCTGGTTTTATAAAACAGAAAAGGCCATAGTAGGCTGCTGTACTGGCAGTCTTAGTATAGCCAATAAATAAGAGTACAGAAGAACTGTAGAGAAAGACAGAAGAGTTGAGAGGAAAACCCTCTCATTCAGTCCCTAGTGACTGAAGAGAATGTATGAAAGGCATAAAGAGTCCCAGTGCCCTTTGGCAACAGGATGCTATTTAGATGGAGGAACCCCTGCTCTTTGTCAAATACAGAGGTTGTGGCTGCCCTGACTTGAACAATATATCAGGTTAATGCTCCTTTCACCTGTATGTACTTCTCTTAAAAGCATACATAAGGCCTAAAGGCAATTTGATAAACTTTTAAAGTGATTCTAAGGAACAAGAATAATTCTTGTGAGAAGTTCCCATGACTTCCATTCCTGAACCAATAGCATCACTTCTTTATATTTGTCCATAGGGGCTATCTGAACTGGAATCTGGTCTCCAAGCAATTAAACTGACAGAGGGAAAAATGAGTGGGAAATTGCACACACAGAAAGGGAAGGCTTGTATCTGAGCAGCTGTTTTGGCATCATAGCTGTTGACCTACAGACTACTATCAGTGAGGCCTATGACATGGGATTTCTCTGGGCAAAGACCATGAAATGATTTATAATTTAGTTAAACTTGCATTATTAAAAAGGGACTCTGTCTCTTTTGAAAGATATTTGCGTCTGTCAGTCATTCTCTTGATTTTACGAGGTACTGACCTAGTTGGAGACCAAGTTATTAAAAAATAATCTTTTATGTTATTGTAGTTATTGAACTGCTATCAAAAGGACTCTATGATTTACAGTACCTGTTTCTAGGGAGGCTTTAGTCCGTATTTTTTTCATCTCTTCTCTTGATGCACATTTAAATTTACCACTCCGTGAGATTCCATTTCTATCTTCCTTATTTGAATTCAGATGCTTTGTCTACTCTATTCACACTATACCACTGTAACATGGAATTTAGGCTTCGGTATATATCTTTCTTTCCTGTTTGGTATTTTCTAAAATCATTCTCACAATCAGCACTTTAGTAATGGTATTTCAACCTAAAAATACATGCACAAACCAAAGACTGGTTATACAGTCTCCTGTGTTTTCTGGAGCTTTGAAAACAATATTTGAATGCCCCTGGCAGTAATTCTACCTAGTTTCATTGTGACTTAAAATGAAACTAACTGTGAAAATGTCACATGGACCACACAGTGGAGCATAGTGCAGACATAGGTATGTTTGCAATAACCATAGGAAGGTATGCAACTGGAAACCATGCTACCCTAGCTGCATAGAACAGCTAACACAAAAATTAATCCTATGAAAAGGAAAGGTTTATTAGTCAGTGTGCCTATGACAGCTGCTGGGTGTTGGGAAGCCCAGTGAATATCTTTGCACAGTACCATGCCACATGTTGGCTTCCTAAAGCTAGTTCAGGACATGCAGTGCAAGTCTGTCAAGCTGTCCAGAGAACCTCAAAAGGTTATGAATGTACATACTCCATATTTCATCACCTTAAGGGCTAGACATGGAAGGGAACTAATTGTCTGCAACAAAATACCAGGCTGCAGCAAGAGCACAGAATAACATTAAAAGTCAGATCATGGCCTACAGTTTCAACTCTTGTAGATCTCCACTTTGCTCAACACATACTGAAGCATTCAATACCACTAACTTAAAATAAATAAATAAAATAAAACAAAATAAAATCATTTGAACCATTCCAGGACTACCACATTTTAAGGATGAGGAAAATGCCTGAAGAAACTAAGGGAGAATCATTGTCTTGCACAGAGACAGCTAGAAAATAGTTAGAGACCTTCTGAGCTACTCTGGGCACAGTGAAGCTGGCTGCCTGGAGAACTGCTGATTAACGCCATTTTATTCTACAAGAAACATTTCTCCTGGCTCCTAGTTTCTGATGAGTTCCTGTACCTGGGGAGCCGTCACTTTTCCTAACAAAAGTCAGCATGTGCTCCTGTGCAAGACTGTGACTCTCATTAAGCTGGTAACTATATCTTCTCCCCTTTCCCTGACTGAAAACATTGCTGGATGGCCCCACACTTGCCAATCAAATGGGAAAACAGAAGAAAAGCTCCCAGTGAGACATCAGTAATAAAGCTTCTAGCTTTATGCTCAAGTCACACTCCCTTCATACTGTATTGGAAACAACAATCTCCTCCCAGCGTTTTGTAAAGAAAGATGCATGTGGACCACGAAGTGTTAAAAGGAGACACTATATATTTTTAACAATCCAAATAAACAGACAAACAGGACAACCAGTGACTGTTTTAGAGTCAAAGGTCAGAGCCAACATTCAGCTTGTTTCTGTGCAACCATCCTATCAGTGTCATTACATTAGACTTCAGAGTCAGTATGGCCAATTGGTAACAAAATGCACTGTAGTATTAGACATACAGTAACATCTCATTAACTAGTTTCCAAGCCATTTAAATTGTTTCACCGTGTTCTATACCATAGAAGATTCTTGAAACCAGTCAGTGCAACAGCAGGCATGCAGCTAAGCCTCATATGCTTGTGTACAAACACAGCTACTTGGCAGTGAATTATACCTCAGTACAGCTCTACACAAAGATGAGATATTCACAGTCACTGTAGAGAAGCATTTACTTCCAAGGCAGTAGCTCCTCTGATCCAGTTTCTGTCACTTAGAATGAATCAAATAATTTCTTATAGTGAAATTTCTCTCCCTGGATGATAAATGGGGTCTAGAAAACTAGCACAGATCTACATATTGTAGAAACCTGAAATTAGATGATGTGAAACTGTAATCTTCCTCAGCTTCCTATATACTCAATGGAGAAAGACATGCATCTTAAGAAAGGCATGCATCTTAAATGAGCCTCCAAGTTAGGCTCCCACGCTGCTAAATGCAGGTAAATATTTCCACGTGAGAAAATACTCTAGGCCAGATAAACAATGTGAAAGGAATCTTTTTTGGAAGAAAAACAGAGAGAAGTATTACAGAAAGAAATACTGTAAAACTAACAGAGCACTGTGCCAAGCCTTAGGAAGTTCCTCCGGAAACATTTTTCATGGCAGTCTCATGCCTTTGCAGTAGTGCCATATCTCTTTAAATGCTGCTGACTTAAAGACAAGCCTAAAATATTAACATGAAATCTCAGCAGTTCTTGCCACATCAAAAATTAACCCTGTACATTCTTAGCTTCAGACTTTCAGGGTCAATTATCTTGACTGGAAACAAATGGTTCCTCTCCAAGATTTGGTTCTTAATCTATTTTACATTATCGGGAAATACAGCAATATTCTGTGAAGCGAGGACTAAAACCTATATCTCTCTTCTGTCATTGGACTGCCTAACCAATAGGTTGTATAGTCATGCTCCTGCCATTCTCTTTCTCTCTGTGGTCTAACAAATCTTGTAATTTTATCTGAAAATCAAAACAGGTTCACCATGAAGAATGTAGTGTGGTTTCATTTCAGAGCAGATCAGCAGACCTGACTCTCCTCAGGGAGATGGAAAACATGGAATTGAATTTGTTCAGGCTGAAAAGGAATTGAAATTCTTCCATATCTAGTACAAATATTTGGAAAGAGGTTTCCCATCTTTCTTTGCCTGGGTATTACTGACTGCAGTAAGTATCACTACCATTAGAAGATCTGCAAAAAGGCTCAAGGGACAGCACTTCTCTGTCCTCCTCTTCTCCCCTCCCTTCTTTACACTTCCTGCCAGGATAACCTCCAATAATAACAGGGGTCGTAGACTCGTGCAACTTTCTGCAGCTTAATGTGATGCCATCCTCCCAAGAGGGATCCCTGCACTCATCATGGAAAAAGCCACAGAGGTGCTATTGCAGCACACAGCAACAGTCAGCTGCCGACCAGTAGATCGGCGTGGACTCCCCCTCAGATATAGATGCTTCCAATGCCAGCCTTCACCCCATAGCATACAAGAGAAACTGTGTGATTAGCCTGTGTGAAGAGGCTCTTTATAAGTCACAGGGGAAGTTTCTGCACCCAACACGTGCTTTCACCGTCCCTAACCCAGCACAGAGAAAAAAGCTTCTCAATAATGTCTATAATCTAGAAAGACAGAAAATGTTAAGGTAACAGATGAGAGAGAACAAAAACCCTATGAAAACTGGATTTGGGCTTCATCAGTGAGAAAGAGCCCTCTTATCCTCCAAGTAAAACATACTCTGAGAGGTCTTCTGTCAGTTGGGGGTGTGTGAGCACACAGAGTGAGGGGTTGAGGAGGGTGGGAAAGTTAATGCTGTTGTCTTCCCCTGCTGCACTTCCACACCATTCATACATGAGGGAATGCTTCCATTAATATGTGTCTATAGAAGCTACCAGAGGAAGTGAGCCAGACTGTTCCTCAGCAGGAACTGTCTTTAACAAAGGGACATCATTTCCTTGCAATACTTTTGCTTCAGGGTTATTTTAATGTGAAGCTGAACAGAACAGAGGAGCTGTTTTGGTTAAAAATCTTCAGTAGACTAGAAGCATGAGAAAAGACAAGAGAAAGATTTCTTTCTCCTCACTTGGCCTAGAAACATCCAAGTCTGCTTTTCTACTTCAGTCTCCATTTCAGATACCATTGTCTATGTCTGAGTTACTAACAGATGCTGGATCTGAGCTGGGAGGAAAACCTACATTATTCCTCTTTGCCTAAGGTAACCAATAATTCCTCTTCAATTCCAGTCATTCCACAGCAACAGCTTCAACAAGATGACATCACACTATAATTAAATTAAGAAAATATTAATTTAACAGAACCTGATAGAGTCTATTAACTGCTTTTACTAGGAACATTCAGTAAGTTGTGCAAAGACAATGTGGAAGAAAAACTACTTGGATCACAAAAACTACTTTTTATGCCTAAAAACCATGGTTGATATTATCTGGTATTATACGACTTGCAAAACGAATCCAAATCTTATTGCAATCTCCTTTATGTTAGCACTGCCCCAATGACCATCCTAAAGTGTACGGGTGTGAATGAAATAAGAATCAATTCTCTATTCCCAAGTCATTCTTAAGTTTCAATTTACCTGAATTACAACATCTACTCAGTATTGTGTAAATATATTTCCCTACCTTGACATTTGTGACAGCAGACAGAAATCACAGCACCAGCACCCACCCTAGACCATTATAATTCATTGTTTTGATTGAACAGTCTGATTTCTCTGCTTTCACTCACTGTATGAGCATGGCTGAGTGCCAGCTGAACCACAATGATGCCCAAGACCCAGAGAGATTATGAGGCTAAAGCACACACAGCAGCTGTGGTGATATACAGGAAGGGGCTGGCTCATGCTGGGAGTCACTTCTACCATACAGGAATTCAGCAGAATAAACAAATCTCTCTTTAGCTTAAGCTTGGTGCTCTCACAGAGATTGTGCTTTCACAGAGATTGTGGGGCTTATTATTTTGATTTGGGGATTTCTTTTTGGTAGTGTGGAATGATGTCTTTCCAAGGGAAAAATAATAATAATAATAATAAAATAAAGAAAAAATAAAGAAGAATAAAATAAGAAAAAGTAGTTTAAAAAAAAAACCAAAACACTTTCTACATCATCTCTGGAAACGTCATTTGCAAGAAAGAAGCAAAGTGCATTGCCAGCACAAATCTGCAAAGCTGTTTCATGCAAACATTGAACCTTTTAAAACTTCAGAATTTTCTAATTTCCATTTCCTGTTCTCCACTATTATCCTTCAACAATGTATTCACACACTGCTCCAAACAGGCTTAGTGTAAATTTGTAAGCACGCTGGAGCCAACCCTATGGAATGTATACATTACACTGTAAATAATAAATAAAATGAAAGCAAGTGGATTCTGATACAACAGCTACAGTGTGCAAAGGGGTTGATAAACAGCTTTTCTGAATCCATGGGAATCTTTCTACTGCCTACAAGTGACTTCTGGCATTTCTGAGCCAGCAGGAAAGAAGAAAACCATCTACAGAGCAACTTTAGCATTAGAAATCAGTACAAGATGCATCCACTAATATTTAGGCTAAACAAACAACCAAAGAAAGTAAAGATTTTCACACTGCTTTCAAACAAAGTTGCACTGCTTTCAGACAGTGTTTGTCACTTGACTGAAATAAGATATTCTTCTGAATAAAGCTGTGATGTTATGCAAGTTCTGTATTGATTAATTGTGCAGTGAACAGAAAAGGAAACAGTCTAATTTGCCTAAAATTAATAATTATTTAAACAAGGAATTAATGTAAAATAAAGATCTGAAAATAGAGTAATACAAAGATTTTTAAATGTACAATTATAGATAAAAGTTCATCTGGAAGGAATCTCAGTACTGGATAAAGTATGAAGTTCTCAAGTAAATACACGTCAATCTGTTTTCCCTAAGTTTTGAAGAATAACTCATGTGATCTCCATCCATGCATTGGGCTGAAGGGGCATCTCAGTAGCCACATACTTGCAAAGCATAAAGGTGGGGAATATTTGAACTAATAATAAGCACAGAGACTCTTTTAGGGAAAGAGCTGATCTTTCTCATATCTTGAAGCTACCTGTTACCCCTAACTTTGAACACTTTGAAGAATTAACATGATATAGAGGGTCATGAGGTTCCTACATCACAAAAATAAATTCCATGGCCACGCTTTTACAATGACATTAATAGCATCCATCCACGACTTGCACAGTAGCATAAAAGCATTCAAATCTGCAGGGCATGGAGGGGTTGCTGCGCAGCAAGGAGAGACAGGAGATTATTTAACCAAGAGCTTAATTTCATTCTTTAATAATAGCGGTCCACGAGCATATATTTTAAGACAGCCAAATATCTGGGGGTAATACCTGGATAACTGTATTGCAGGCTATATTTTCAACACAGGGATGTTAAGCATTCAACACCCTGAGTCAAGTGAAGATGAGGTCAGAGGCTGCTGCCTCATGAAGTGTGAACATAACACTACCATTAAAAGGCCTAACAAAGTCTTTGAAGGTAGAAAGAAATGAGTGGTCTCAACGTGACAGACAGAACTAGGTGTATAAATTTTAACAGCTAAATGTACACTTTATGATAGATGTAGAAATGTTAAACATATCAAACGGAAGATGTGTGGGATAGGTGACTATTTTTCATGTTCATTGGTTGTTTTTGAGAGATTATCAACTTTTATAAAAACAAGTAAGAAAAGGAATCCTATTGGCATTCCTACCAATAGGCTACAGCTCAAGCTACTGTAGGTGTCCAAGAATCTATACCACAAGAAAGCTTGTTTCACAATTTGGTGAAATGTTAAAGTTAAGGGATATGCAGGTGATCAGAGCACATGATATAAAGGTGTCTTGATTTCTAGCGTAGACCCTGAGTTCCACCGAAGCAGCATAAACTATTTGCTCTCAGAGCCTCTCCTCTATAGTCTGTTAAATTTTGTTTTGTGAATACTTCCAATGTTAATATTTTTTCAAAATGTATATCTTCGTAGTTCATCTCCTAACATTCAAAATACTCTAAAGGATTTGGAACATTTTGACATTAGTTTTTTTTTTTTTTTGTGTGTGTGTGTGTGTGATTCAGACGTGTACCAAACTACAAACAAAGTACTAATTTATTGGGCAAGTTAATTAACTTCTTGAAAAATTACAAATTTCTACTCATACCTCAAACATTTTCTGTAGAGTTCAGACATGACTGATGTATCTGACAGATAAAGTCTGTGGGATTTATAGGTTACCCTGAGTTGCATTTTAGGATAAAATAAAAGCTTTCTTTGTTCTTTATTCAGTCAGAAAGTTACTGTTGCAAACAATCTTAATGGATCTCCACTATTTCTGTTATGCCATCATGAACAAAACATTGCTGCCCCATTAACAATAATAACAGTAGCACTAGTGGTAACAATTATAACTCAGTAAGATTCACTTTTCAAGATGATAGTCAAACTTTTTAATAATTGCAAAGATCTTTTTTGCTCCTCACTATTATCTATAACAGAACATTGCTTGTAGCTTTTTCCTTACTGATTTGCTTTCTTGTACTGAATGTACACAATGGTTAGTTACAAGAGAGCTGCTCATTAGTGCTGAACTGTTGGCAATGATCGCTGGAGGATTTGTGTTTTTACTAAAATAAATAATTAGTGATTGTGCTAAAGATATTGGATATAAGGGAAAATGGAACAAAGAAGGATCAATACATTAAATCTCTGAGAAGCTCACAGGTTGATGTATGACCTCAGTGGTAGAACACCATTACAGCAGTTTCAGACTGTATAAACTGGGGATTACTTATAAATATTTCAACCCATATAGATTGGGGCTCTCTTGTTTAAGAGGAGAGAAGGGGCTTTTTAGGAGAAAGGAGTCCCCACAAAATCGTGGATGATTCCTCCTCAACATTAGGTATGTATTTAACCTGACAGTGCTTCATTTGCCATGTTTGTTCTATTTTCTGAAATGATAGTAGCAAACTTGAATTACTGTATAAATATTATCAAAACTCATTCATCGGCTTCATTTTCCAGCCAAGTATATGAGAAGTTGAAATCAGTGCTGAGAACAAGTACTGCTAGAGCCCCAAACTATTTTTAAGAGCTTGTATTCTATATACTGTTTTCTAGGTGTGAAGAAACCATGTATTTTCTTCAGTTGAAATCTAGACTCTTCCAGCTTTTATCTCTCTCTTTGCAACAGATTAGGAATACAGTGTTTTCTAATCATGTTCTAATCACCACAGTGATTTTCATTCACATCTCAGTTTGAGGAGGCTTAGCTTATTATTCGGTGATCTCATGTATAATCTTCAGATGAAAAAGGAACGGCAACTTTTCTGGGATAATCCAGAAAAGACTATCGTGGCTTCTTAGCCATGAGTAGCCTATCCTAATCAACATACTATGTGAAGGTAACATAAGAACTTGCTCTCCTCCCACCCCTCTTCCTCTGGTGTCTCCAAAAATTTAGGTCAATATGAACATAAAATGTCCTTCTTTTTGCTGGGAAACTTGATGAGCAACTTCCTCTGAAGCCTGTCAGGAGACTGGGCAGGAGATCACATTTGAGCACTGAGCCAATGTCATTAGTGAAGCCTCAGAACTTGATTTTCATAGTTGCAGGTCATCCCAAAAGCATGTGAATTCTGCCAGACATAAGAGCAAGAGACCTGATGCCATGCTTTAGATGAGCACCCCTCCTCTACCAAAGCCGTGCTGTTTGCCAAGCAGCAGTGCCAAATGAGAGTCCTTTTCAGATGAACTGTAGTATTATCTCTGTGAGCTGCCAGTTCTCTGAATTCCTCATTATCTACACATGAAATCCAATGGGTGCTTAATGCCAGCTTAAACTACAAATCACCACATTACTAGCACAGGTTAGGTAGGTATCCTTAATGTACACAAACACAGCATTATAGGCAGGCATCTGTGTATGCTACTGTGTGCTGTTCTACTTTTGCAGTTACCTTGGTTACTTATAAAGAAAGTTAGAAAAGCAGAGAAAACTATTTTTTCCAAGTAGAAATTGACAGCCTGTCTACTGCTGCCCCTGCATAAGCATCACCAGTTGCACTATTTGTCTTCCAGACAGTAGCACCTTTCCCTCGTATTTTAATTAATTCTTATGCTTCATATTCTTCAGGAGTTTTTGGAGTGTTCTGCTAACTGGAATAAATGTGAAATGACCTTATTCTTCAACATAACCTTGCAAGAGGACTTTCCATTGAAATGGGACTCATTCTTGCTTCTGTACATAAAGTTCCAATGCAGGTTATTCCCCTGGGTCTCTCTCTAAGCTGCATTTCAGCTCTTATCTCTTGAAGAGCAGAGGACTGGAGTAGAATTACTCTCTATGAAATATCTGTATTTCTTCTGATTTTAAATAGTTCACAGATGCTCCCATTAATTGTCGTAGAAATGTCTCTAAGATTAACCTGCAGAAATGCAGTTTACACACATACATAAGGCTTCCCTTTACCAATAAAGTAAAATCAATACAATGTTGTGTCTTGTGCCATGTTAGCAGTTAACTAATGGGCACTTTGCTGACTAACTGCCTTAAGAGTGATCCTGCTTCTGTCTCTTTTCCTTCTCTCTGAGTTTTACCTTATTTCAATGTTGACTCCCTTTCTAAGCAGATTAAATTTAATCCTCTTCTCTTATTTGTGCTAGTGTGTGCATGAAAGACGACTGTAAACTGTTTCGCTCTGGTATCCCAGTTTCTTCCCTCCCTTTTTTTCCCTGTCAACTCTAGGCTTCTTCATAGTAGCATTGCCAATGGAGAGATCCAGGAATCTTTGCCACAGATACATTAGAAAGCAGAAAATTTGTGACCTTTGTGACCTTAACCAACAAATACGTATGCTTTTTAGACCTATTTCAATGCTAATTTCCAGGTTAGATATTAATGCTACTTAGCTTTTTTTTTTTTTGTCAGAGCAACAAAAAGATGCTCTAGTAGGAATTAAGAGACAGTTAAGGCTTCTATAAAGCTTTTTTTAAAAAAAAAGCTTCTATAGCTCCAGTCACAGAACTCATAACACTGGTGGTAGCCACCATACACAGAAAACATAACAGGTACAAAAATCAAACATCACACCACTTATTTACTTATTCCATAGCTGAGAACTCTGTAGATAATCTTTAGGTTTTTTTCCATGCTGTGCAGTAAGCAGTGTGTCCATTGACAGGCTCCAACATGGGACTAATAACTTACTGAATGCCAAAATATGAGATGTCTGTTTTTCAAGGTAAATTTGCTTCTGTGTAGACCTGTGAGTTCTCATCTACATCCCAAAGCCAGGATTTTGACATACTTGGGTGCTCAATAATAAACATATCCAAAATAAGTAATTGATGCCATTGTTTACTCAGTAAAAGTTTATGAATTCATTTCTCAGTGAGTAAATTAGCTATTCAGAGGCTTGTAAAGTATCTTTCCTCTATTCTGTGTAAGAGAACAAGCCAAGTAAATGAACAAACTAAGCAAGTTTCAGGCTGTGAGTGTGGAAGCATTCATGTTTGGATTGAAGAAAACATCTGGTTTTCAGACTTGGCCATTCAAATCAGGTAAGACTCACTAATCTGATTCAGAGTTAAAGGACTCTGAACAATCTCACTCCTCATACGCTTTTCTGAAGCACATCAGCAGTAGATACATGGGGTGGGTGCTGTTGCCACATCTACTGTCTTCCTTTTACTCATTAACAATGCTGTTCTCAAAATCCTTGGGCCAGCTCTCCACCTCTCTTTTCCTAGAAGGGATGGGGCAATCTTCTTTCACGTTCCTCCCAGTTCATCTTCTCTTCCCCCTACCCTCTTCTCTAGGAACCTTCCTAGAATTTTTGCTTCCACAGCCTCATCTCATACCTGGACTCCACATGACTTCTTCCTATCTCCCTTCCCCATTCCCTCTTCTGGAATCAAAATCGCAAAACAGAATTTCATTTGCACTCCTGAGAAATCTTGAACAAGTTCTTCAAGTGACAATGTAATGTAATATTCCAGTTCACAATATTCCTCAAAATGTAAGACAGTGGGAGACTGCCCACAGTATGTCCTCAATACACACTGCATATCTGAGAGGGAAAAAAAAAGGTATTATGTGGAGCTGTCAGATGTGCTTGATAATTTTTCAGTAATGACAAGACAGGAATATAACTTTGACAATATTTATCCTCTTTCTATCTTTTATCTTTTTATTTATTTATTAATGTACAATATGATGGGTAAGCAACAGAGGAGAAATGGCATTTTCGCTCTACTGAGTTTTTGAAAGAATCTGCAAAATGTTCAGGTTTCAACACGTTAGCTCCTGTGGGGGACCCCATCTGGAATCCCTCATGTTTATAGCAATCATAGAAATCTCTGTGAGTCTCACTTGCTGAATAATTTCCATATCCCTTTTCATTTAAAGCTTTTTTTTTTTTTTAAACAGACTCAAATTAAAAAAGAAATCAGCTGATTAGAATTCTAGATATTTTTCACTAGCTCCACTATGCATGAAAAAAAAGAGCAACACAAAATAGCAGTTAAAAGATACTCCATATATCTGATGAAAGACTTAGCATTGTGTTCAGAATTTGTGAACAGAATAATCATTGCAACTAGATTACAAACAAACTGGACTTCACAAATATCCAAAGATGATGACAATGCAAAAATTTTTCTGAATATCATATAAACCCTCTTAACAAACATCTCTAAAAGAGAAGGAAGAGGCCAAAATATTTAAACAGTGCATTTAGAGATATTCTAAGACATCCTTCAAAGACGCTGAGCCCTACTCATGGAAATACCACACCAACAATAACAAAAAAATCCAAATGACAAATAATACAAAAATGTAATAAAAACTAATAAATCCTTCCTCTAACATATTAGGCGCAAGAAGCCAACAAAAAGCCTGTATGGCCAATTAATGATAATGTTATAAAAAGTGCCCCCAGAGAAAAATGCAAGTACAGCAGAGAGATTTTATTATTATTATTTTTTTAACACCACTGTTCACTATGGAAAGAACTGGAGAGACTCCCATGCTGGAATCTTTCTGCCTGGGAGACTTGTCAGAGGAGTCAGAGGATCCTTCCAAAATTGAAATCATTGTCAAAAAAATATTGACACAAATGGACAAAATGAAGAGTAGGAGCTCAACAGGACCAGATGGTGCCCACCCAGGAGTTCCAAGGGAGCTCGAGGATGAAGGAGACAAACAATGATGTATAAATTCCTGCCTAAACTGAGCTGGTATCCAAAAATAAAAAATGTGGTGTCATTAAAATAAAATAAAAATGACAAAATAAAGGTAGGAAAGGATTCCTAAGGGGTTAGATGCAAAGCCTGATTCTTATTCCAGGCCAGTTAGTAAAAACCTTAATAAAAGACAGATTGAATGAAAACTAGGATAAGTGTGATCTATTGGAAAAAGAAAATGTGGCTGTTCAAAGGGAAGTGTAGCCTTGAAAATCTATTGGAGTTCTGGGTGTTGGATTTCAACAAGAAACTAGATACAGATCATCAGCTTGGTATAATCTACTTGGCCTCCACAAAGGTTTCAAAAAATTCTTTCACTAAAAGCTTTGTAAGAACTAGACTACCATACTCAAGAGAAAAAAAGCACACACACACACACACAGAGGCTAGATAATTCGCTAAATTATGGGGAAAAGAAGGTAGGTATAATATGACCAGGTCTCAAGCAATGAAAGAAAATAATCAGCAGAGTATCACTGGGACCCCTGCTGGTCTATATAGTCATAAATATAACCTCACAAAAGGGGTGAGCTGGCAAAGTTCGCTGAAAACACTGAGTTATTGAAGTAGGAAGGACAAGAGTCATGAAAAATTGCAGAAAGATCTTATGAAACTAAGAGCCTGAGTAATAAAATGTCAGATGTTCAATATAGGTAAAAATACAGTTAGTCAGATGGAAGAAACAATCTCAATTCCACTTTTAAAGTCATGGCTGCTGAACTGAGCATTACAGCTTCAGAGCATGATCTTTGGATTATGATCTACAGTTCCATGAATATGGTCGCTCAGTACTCAGTAGTAGTTGAAAAGGACTAAGTATATGTTAGAAACTATTGAAAAATTAATGGAGAATAAATTGGAAAACTTCATTATGGCATTATATAAATCCCTGGTACACCCATATCTTAAATGTTATTTCTTAATCTCAGAAGGAATAGAGTAGCATAAAATATGCACAGAGAAAATGAGAAGGAAACCAAAGGTGTAGGGCAGCTTTTGTACAAGAATCAACAAAGCTAACAATATCTGACATACAAAAGAAGCAACTGAGGGAAGAAATGAGAAAATTACAAAATCATAACTGTGGTATGAAAAATGCAGTTAGGGATGACCTGCTTAATTTCTCTTCTACAGTAGCAGAACTAGGGGACATTAAATTAAGATAGCAGGAGGCAGGCTCCACTCGAAAAAGGAACTGATTCTCTATCTGGGACACCCATGATGCTGTGGGATGCAGAATCTTACCTGGGCTCAAGTGGAGACAGAATAATACAAGATATCTTCTAAGACCTTGTTAGGTCTTGGATAACCTAAGCAAAGGGAAGTTAGGCTCAGTATATAAAAGTCCCTGAGATGAAAACAGTCAGATAATGGTAAAAATGTAGAAGGGAAGCATTCTATATGCTTACTCTAGTTTTACTCCTTCCTAAACATTCATGTGCAGATTTTGTAGGAGTCAGAATACAGCATCAGATAGATCTTTGGTCTGACCCACTGTGATCATCTTTGTGTGTTTATAGCTTTAAGACATAAGGCAAGTGCCACCTGCAACACATTAATATTTTCCCCTAAAGATCAAATATATCACTGATGAACACAAAGTTATTTGTAACTGCCTCTTACGTTCTTGGTACTGCGGTCTGTCTCATGTCCAGTGTTCAACCACATAGAGCACTGGACTCACCTGCTGTGATTAAGTTGATAATTCACTACCTTTTTGTCACATTTAGACCAGCAACTTTAATGACAGATCTTTGCATTTTTTTCCTAGCAGCAGGAGAAAATATAATCTTAATCTATTATTTTTGCATGGAACATGTCAGAACATTTTCCTTTGTTTTTGTTATATACTGCAATGGCCATTTAGTACACAACAAAAATAAAATACTAGAGACTATGGCTGAACTAGTTTCAAAAACAGTTGGACAAATAAAATATTTATATTGAATAGATTTCACATTGCAGAGCCTGGGATTTGGCAACAGACATTACAAATCATGAGCAATATAGAGGATACAGAATTTAATTAACATAGCTAAAGATGGAAAAGAAAGCACACTGATATATGTAATATGGCTCTCAGCTTCAATATTCAGCAATAAAATAACAAGCCAATGCTTCTAAACCAATCTGAAATGAGTAAAAAACAGAAGCAACATAGTTGGAAAGTTATATTTCAAAATGTAATTAGTGTCAGAATATTTCAGAACTCCTAAAAGCAAATAAGTCACCAAGTTCAATACAAAGGGAAGCACACATGACAAAGAAGTAATTTACAGAAGGAAACATACCTCATTATTTTTATTATTTAAATCTAATCATCATCAGATTAATTTAGAGAAAATGAAATGAAGGTAAAATACTACATCTTCATATTGCAAAAATAATTGGCGTCAAAGAAATTTTAATTTATTGGAAACAATCCCTTCTGTGCAATTAGAGAGAGAAAAAAACTATTATGTATATTAAATAGCATCTTTCGCTGTAAAATATAGCTCTCCAAAGATTAGCCATGATTTAAATTAGTGGCCAAAGAACATAATTTTCTATGTTCTATCTTCACGAAATTAAAGAAGACTCTGAAAAAGGCCTATGTGAGTATATTCAACAAGAAAACCCAACAGTAATTTATTTATAACTGCACATTAAGAGACCACTTGGACAAAGCTTCAGCATTTTGCACACCAAGATGTAACGTATTTTCAAAAAAAATAAAGTGCATGTTCCAACACAACTGCCGGGGGGATACTCACTTTATATCAGAATCCAAATATTTCCACAATGCTCCCACAAAGTCATAATGCTAAGCACTGCCAACATGTCATCTATATGACTGAGCAAGAGTACCACCTCCCTTTGGCTGTGACGTACAAAGCGGCCACACTACCAAGCTTATGCAGGCATCCAAACATGAAAACAGAGCACTGACACTTGCACACATGGCAATTTTCAGTGCTCCAAACTAACCTCCTCTGCAAAAATTTCAAAAACACTTCAAAAAAGTTGTTCAGAGATAGGAATGTTACTAACCGTTTTCTCTCAACTGCTACAGGTTGAACAGTCTGAAATAGAGAGAGGGAAATGTGCAGATACTCTGTGGCTGGTTCACAGGAAATTTTCTGTTTTCCTCTGAAACATGTCTGGTGATAGGAAGAGAGATCAAGAGACTTCCTTTCTTTCCAGCGAGGCAGGAAATGTG
This sequence comes from Anser cygnoides, assembly GCF_040182565.1. NCBI lineage: Eukaryota > Metazoa > Chordata > Aves > Anseriformes > Anatidae > Anser > Anser cygnoides. The sequence goes on along the minus strand of NC_089873.1, from coordinate 86,408,869 downwards.
CCATTCTTGCATTGTCTTCTAGCTGTTTTCCTGCAACCAGGATGTACAGAAAAACGTTAATGTGTAAGTGTGAAAATAACAATATAAGCTTTGTATTGTTTTGCCCCTTCCAAATTCAGGCTCAGCTGGAGTTCTGTGCACAGTCAGACCAGTTGTTGTTTTATCCAAACCAGTTCATCCATCCCTAATCAAGATGCTAGCAACCAGCTGTGTTGATCCTCTTGTATTCAGCGCACAGCCTTTCTGTGCTTTGCAGAAAAAAGATCTCACTTTAGACTATGCTCAGTCAAGAGTGTTTTTTCCATCAACAATCCACAGGTGCAAGCTCTCCGGCTTTAGCTTTGCTCAGTATGAAAGCTAATTGCATAGCCCTTGGATGACCATTTAGACCTGCATCTCTTAACCTTTGCACTGCTGAGATTAAGCACTGTATTCAGCACTACAGTACAGAGCAGGGGCAAACTCACCTAATTACCCCTCTACACTTCCTCCTATAATGACATTTTTCAATGCACTGCTCCCACCTCAGCTCTCAGTCTCCAGTCTTCTCGCTAACTATTCTCCCCTACCTCCCCAAGATGAAGAAGGTATCTCTTACCAGTTCAAAGGTGTCATTGCATACTCCTTACATCCCTCTCTTCCTAAACCCTTGGGTGGCTTTCCATACCAGCTCCTGTCACAAGGTTTCAGTTACATTATCTAAAGAAAAGGCATTAGCAGCTAGGAAGATATATATGTCTATACGTCCAGCTATGTGATTATTTAAAGAGGTTCAGCATGCACAGCAGAAACACAGATCATGACAGGGCTGGCTGACAGCCATGCACCACAACATGTTCCAGGGTCCTAGTGATTTTGCTGTGCAGACATGATGTGCCTACCACGTACACATATCTGTATGTCTCTACTGTTAATCAGGATGCAAAAGGCAGACACGATTATGAAAACATTCCTCCTCTTCACCCTTCATCTAGGCATAGCTGAGGAGTCTAGATTTAACGGACTACCTGGAGTCATCTAACAGATTAAATTCCATCATGGATTATAAATCCCTTTGATGGGGGTATCAGGTTTTGCCTTGCTTTTGTGGGCATGCAGTCCTCTGAAGAAAAGGAAGATAAGTAGTTTTTAAACAACTACTAAAAGGATCCTTTTCAAGTTGGTGTCAGCAGGTATGACAACAAAAGGTGACTGTGCCCTTATCACCCTTTCAGTTACAAAATCAGGGGAAAAGGTTCACTATAAGGTCTTTGAAAGGAACAATGCCACATAAGTAAAAAAAAAAAAAAGTTTTTCATAGTTTTGTTGTAAAATTTGCTAAGTTCTAAGAAAGATTTTTTTTTTTTTAAGAAAATTCAACAAACAAAATGGTAACCAAAAAAGGAAATGTAGGATTTGTATGACTTATATATATATACACTGCACGTGAGAATCTAAATAACAGACTCAGTTCATCCCTGTCTTTCATTTTAATATTAACAAAATAAGTTATCAGATAACCCTGGCCCATGGAATTTTCTGATGAAGAACCTTCTCACAGATCTCACAGCATGGTAGGCTTTTTTTTTTTTTTTTTAATGAAATCCTGTGACAGTGTCAGCACAATGATGTATTACGTTAATGCAGTAAAGGTGGAAAGAGTGAGAAACCAGGCAACCACAAAGCTGACTTGGGGCTATAGACCCTTAGGCCCTCCAAAAGGGATAGGCTTTTTTTTTTTTTTTCCCCTCTTTTCTTTCTGCAGCATAACCTAGTGTAGTCCTACAGTTGGGTTTGATGTATGTGAACTTCATTTACATGTTTCAAGCATCCACAGCCCTTGAACAAGGGCTGCATCACATGCAGAATGGACAACTTCCACAAGGGTATGTTGGGGTATCCCCCAAGAAGGGGAAGCCCTTCTTGGAGCTTGGGCTCCTCCAGCAATTACACTGTAGTACACTGTAGTAAGGAATCATATCTCGTAAACTTCAGCCCCAAGTAACTGACGTGGTCCAGTTGTGACAGTGTTTGTTTTCTCCACCGTAATTTTTCAGACAGTGTCATACCCTATTTACTCATATTGTGGTAGCTTTTGAAAGACCTAACTTTAACAGTGTAAAATTGTCTTGGAACAGTAAAATATCAATTATTCAAGTAGTATATGTGGACGTGGTTTTGTAATAAAATGTACAAACATGTCCATTAAAATATTGACTCAATTTAAGTTTTAAATATTTAAAACAGTAGGTATACCACTAATATGTACTTATGAGCAGAAAGATGCAATTCAGCCCCAACCCATCCAAAATTAACATTATTAATTCCTTAGAACTTAGAATTGCCGTTTAACTAGTCACTTGATACCTATGTTTTGGGAATAGTTTTATTCCCATTTTTTTCTTTATTCTAAACTCTGATATCTCAGTCAGTTTAGCACTACACCAGTAGGTGGAGTAATGGTAAAGCAAATACCTGCTTCAGCTATTTGTATTTTTTGAACAGCTATTTTTAATATCTTTTGCCAAGATTTGCATAAACCAGAGTTTGATATGCCAGAAACACCTATACATATACATACGTTCACACACTTAAAAACACAGACATTAAAAGCTCATATTTAATACCTGAGACATGAAGTCCCTTTCTATCATTCTGTACAGTTCTCTTCAATTTCTACATACTAGGTACATACAGAATTATACATTATACATACAGAATTTTTAAATTGTGATAGTAGCCTGAAACCCTACATTCCCATCCATTTAAAAAGAACTGATCAATGCCTGAAGGGAAGTAAAGACTCTCTGGCAAGTTCCGCTTTGGTATTAAGGTCAGTTGAGATTTGAGAGACAGCTTTGGTTAATAGTGTCATGCCCCTGCCAACCTGCAGTTGTGTAGCATGCCCAAAGCCTTCAGTATATTGGATAGGAGCTGCATTAGTGAGACCTTTATCCTGTGTCAGGGTGGAGGGTGGCTGTTGTGAATGGATGCACTCATGTAAAGAGAAACTTTCTACGAATGCGGCAGTTACTTTTCCTCCTCTCTATTGCTGTCTGGACTCCAGATAGCACTAGCACCTTCAAAGTCATTCAGGCAGGCAACAAAACACAACCCCAACAAATGCATAACAGCCCAACATCACCACAGCAGCTTTGTCTCCAAAGGAAGCAATTCAAAATCCAAATTTAAGTCATTCCCATATGTGCTATCAAAATACAGAAACTTTATAAAATGAAGCAGATATGCACTGAAAGGAATATCGTTTGGGCTACAGCCTGTCATCTTTGTTCAGGCAAAATTCCCACCCAAGTCGCTAGCACTGTGTGTGTTTTGTTTTTTTCTTTTTCCTGATATAACAAACAGGCACAAACTATAGTCACTATAAGAAGAAGTCATTATAAGAAGAAAAATGATCAGTTATTAAAGGATTTATCGACTCCGCATTTAGATCAGGAGTGCAGTACATTTCTGTATAGATATCTCAGACTGATGCCTGAAGCATAATGAAGATAATATTTTCCTAATCAGTATAAATTTTGTAAGTAAGATGGCTGAAACTGAGCTTTGTTTGTGTGCAAAAAAAAGTCATGTTATCACCATCTTTCTTTAGCAATGAGATATGCAAGAAAAGCCATACAGGCAGGAGCTTCAGTTTGCTCCAAGTGATCATATTAAGTTGCCAACACCAACACAAAGAGGAAAAAGAGTGGACAAGGCCTCCTCTATTAAATTAATGTAGGTCTCATGAACTGTAAATATCAGTCTCAGTATATGCACTACTGAGTACGGTAAGATTATTTCCCAAATCACTATTTGTTCTAAGGAGCTATGTAGACATTAACAACATTGAAGAAACTCCTTCTCTCAACCAAATCCAAAATTTTAAGGAAACATTCATATACACCTGAAAATACTGAATCTGTACTACCTTCTTAGGGTTGTTCAAACTCAATTATTTTACTATGATTTTATTTGTGAATTACTTCTGATTCATTTGCTTTTTTTGTCCTTACAATATGCAGTATGTTCAGTAAATCAAAAATATCTACAATTTTTCCTCTGACAATACAAACATTGCAGTATGATCATCATCTACCTCCCTATTATTCTCTAGGAGAAAGGGGGGAAGCACAGAATAACAGATATTTCAAACTAACCACATATTTTCTGTCAGACAAAATATAGTCATATCCCTGAAAACAAACATAACCTCACCTTATACCAGAAAGAGTGAGCAAAAATGAATATAAAATATACCACAATCATTCAATAAAAAGAGCTGTGAGATTAACCGAGTCATGAATTAGCTTGATCTCAAGAGATCATGCTCATAATATCTGGCATGTTTTGACACACATGAAAAGGGTAAATGAGTTTTAAAGCCGAGAAAGAAAGGAACATTTTACCGAGCTGTTGCCTAATTAGGGCCGTATTCTTTGAGTTGTTATGCACCTTCTGAAACCCTTGCAGCCTCATCACCCATTCTTCATTTCAGGAGGAGTCATGGGCAGGGTGCAACTTTCACAAGCCGTGAGGGAGCTTGCAGCAACAGCCCCATTTGTTAATTGACTATACAGAATGCGAGGGCCCCCATAAAAGCTAAGAGAGCACAGGCAGGTGGAAGGCTGCAAAAGCAGGCTGCAGCAGAAGTAACCTTGTTGCACACGGTAGATAAGCCCTTTTTCTCAACCAGCAAAAAACACATCCTTGTCCAGACACCCCCTGCACTTCTCCTCACTGGTTAGTATGTTGGTTTTTTATTTCTCCTTGCTTCAATGCAATAAAAGGTATGACTGTCTGAGGGTTAAAAAAAAAAAAAAAAAAAAAAACACTTTTTTAAAGCAGCTGAGTGCATGAAATTCAGTTAATATCCAAGCCTTTTTTTTTTTTTTTTTTAAAAAAAAAAAAAAGGGAGGTGAGGGAGCAAACTGGTATCTCACACACACACACTTCTGTTGCTCCGCATCTCACACATCTGGCTGAAAAGGACCTACTACCTGAACTTCAGACTTGTCTTTCCCTAAGGAGACAAAAATTACTTTCTTCTTGAGTCTTGGTTTTCTTATTCAGGACCAAAACTGTTTCTGTAGAGGCTTCCTTCCTTAGGAGGATTTTAGATGGAACAGAAATTCCCCCAATTTTTTAAATGATTGCTTGCTGTTTTACAACAGTTACAGAACAAAAGCTTTCACAGATTGTTTGGGACAAGGGCATTCACCCTTCAGTTCGGTCTTCATTCTTGTCACAAGGAATCCCACCTACGGAAAAAAAATCCTGTAATATTCATAGAATCAACTCCACAGATTAGAAAAAGACAACGATAAAGCAGATCAATTTTGCACTTGTTCTGACAGTGACTAAACAGTTTTCAGATTAAGTGTTAGCTTGTCATTCACAGTTATCTGTGGTATAGGGTTGGGAAGTCTGACATGAAGGGTTAGTGGATGATTTAGTGTATGAATTTGCCCCTTTTGATATGTTTCCTGAGGTTTCTGAGTGTAGATAGCCCCCTTAGAATAAATCTTAGCTGATGCTGCCTAACAAGTCCCTTCCACTGCTGTTAGTTGTGTAAAACTGCATCCTATTTCTCTGTGTTATGGCTTGTAGCATTTTAAACATTACTCCGTGGGCTCAGAGCCATGGAGAAGAGAGAGTTTGGAAAGCAAAAGCAAAAAGGGAAGTGGGTCTTTGTTAGTTAGATTTGCTATAGGGCAGAAAACAAGGGCAAATCTGGGGAATCTTGACAGAAAACGAGAGAAGAAAAAGTAAAGTGGTGGCAGAAGGGCATGAATAGAAATCAGAGCACTTCTGAGAACTTTAACATACTACAGGTGAAATCCAATATTTAGCTGAAATATTTTGTTTTCTTAAGAGAACTATAAAACCAAACAGATATCTGCATACATTTGTTAGGTTTATAGACTAATTCAGGTTGGAAGTGACCTTGGGAGGTCATCTACTCCAACCTCCTGCTCAGAGCAGGATCAGCACTGAATCCAGACTAGAAGTATCTGTTCTCTATATACGTTTATGAACAGTCATGTAATGAATACTGTATCATCAATCAAGTGCCCTAGACTGAGGGGAAAAAGAAAACATTGCCTACTAAAATAGCTTGACATCCAAAAGGCAAAGAATATATCCAGCAGTAACTAACATAGGTATTAATTACACTATCACTTCAAAGCACAGCTTTCACATGTTTGCAGCAGCCTTGTTACAGCTTTGCCTTATCTGCATTAGCACTAAATCTCAAGTAACATGCAGGAAAATGAACTACGGTAATGCTTCAGTGGTAGGGGGAGTCAGAGAAAACCTAAAGCATGATGTGAAGAAAATGTCTTTAGAGAGTCTTCCTACATCTTCCATACAGAAGTACAAAACATGCTATAGCAAGAAATAAGATCCCCACAGAGTTCATGTAGATGAGAGTTCTAAAAATGTGTGCTAGGTACCAGAGGATTTGTTCATTATTAAACTTGTATTGTGTTTACCTGTGTAGTGCAAGATTGAAGACGACTTAATTGCATACTATGTCCTTGCCCTCTGACCTTCCTGTTAATTACATTTTGCTATAGTAAGAATTAGATGCACCATTTTCTCTTATTTCCCTAGGACTAAGACAGTTATTAATTCCTAATAAGCTTGCTTTTTCCATCTGCAGAAGGCTATATTTTCTTTTCATTGCATGCACAGTACTCCCAGAAGCTTTTAATTTGCATATATTGAAGATTACTTCACACATTTAACAATTCCAAAGTAAACTTGCTTAGAGCCACTGTGTGGCTGTGCTCTGAGGTTTAATCTTTGCTTGGTCTGTAATCATAACACCCACAGAAGTTACCAAGATGAGGAGGATATCTACAGATAGATAGATGTGCATGTGTATGAGGAGCATGGCGGTCTGGTAGCTTCACTGAGGTTCATTCTTCAAAGTAGTAAATAAAAAGACCAGTTTTGAATACACTTCCTACTCCCTCTTCTATGGAGCTGTTCTTGTTATGTCACATGGCTTAGCTTCCAGAAAGATGAGGTTCTTTACTGAATCAGTGGAGATTTTTTTTTTTTTAAATCTTTGGGAACAATTCTTTTTATTTCAGATGGTATATTAATTGAAATTATATTCTACTCCCACCCTCACCTAGTAGCTTAATAGTCATCACATTGCACAAATTATTTTTAATACCTTGAAAAATTCATCAAGTGAATAAAAGATCCTGACATAAGTCATAAGATTTTTTTCCTCAAATATGTAGTTAATAAAAAAGGACTCTAGAATATTAAGGTCTACTTTTTAAGCCACCTTTCTTCCTATTTTAAAGAAAGGCCTTTCTGCTTATTTTCACCAAATTTAGACGCTAAGCTCTGACCCAAGATAATCATTAAACCAGAGGATTTTAACATGCATGAGAAGGAGACTTTCAGAACCAGAGTTGATTTCTTTGTTAAGTTAGTGAGAACAGAAGGCAGTAGTTAAGCCTCTTCTCAGATTTCAAGTAGGGTAAAGGCTACCATTTAAGAGGACATCTATCCTCTTAGAAGGAGAAGGTATTGCCTGTGGTGGCAGAGGAAGCATTGTGCCCTGCTGGTGCATGCAAGAGTGCTGGAAGGGCTAAAAACCCATTGATGCCACAAACACAGCTCTATTTCTCTGGACTGTCAAGCATGAAGAACATAACCTGTCTTCCTCCAAGTTCGTAGCAGATCTCCAATGCTGGGATATACAGCTAGCCTTGTGCCCACGTGTTCCATCTCCTTACCATAATGAGCCAGAATCATCAGGCTCCTCTGTTGACAAGACAACTTTCTCACTCCTGTTTCAACTTCTCCCACTTTCCTATTCTAAAGTCATGGAAATCGAAGGAATTGATTGGCACGATAGCTTACAGTTTTGCTATCCAGCGGAAGACTGTAAGAAGATGGATTTAAGGTTAGGGATAATTTCTCTTTTGTGGTTATACTTGCAAACAGTAACAAGTAAAAGATCCACTTGTTCTCCTACAAACATTTTCTCCAAGCCTTTCCCAGCACAGAAAGTCACTAACACAGTTTCCAGCCCTCCAGTTTTGCATGGAAAATGGCTTGTGGTCAGACAGATCATTATGCTGCGCATGCTAATTGGGAAGGAGTCAGTAGACACCTGAGATTATTTTGTTGGACAGGAAACAACCAGAGTGATCAGGGTGTGCTCCAACACAGCACACCGGCATAACCTTGGAGAAGGATTTCTGTAAACAGCTAAACAGAAAAAGACCAGGAATGTGCCTCATCCAGGTCCCCCATGCACCTGCAGCCCCTTGGCTCTGGAGAGGCCTTTTTGTTAGGGCCCCTGCTCTGAGCTGGGCCTGACCAGATACTGCAATGCCTAGGGCCTATGGCAGTGCCTGGGGATGGCTGGGCTGTGGCCGTCACCTGTCACCATCCCCAGCCTGGCCCACCTCGCTGGAGACTCCAGGACAGAGCTGATCATTAGGGAGGCTCCACACTGCCCTGCAGCCCAAGGATTTCTGTCACCCCCATCCCCATGGCCCCACTGTGGTGCTTCTAGCAGTCACGATCCATGCACTGTTCAAACTCACCATATCTCAAAGCCATTTACGAAATTAACAGCATCTTGAATTTAAGCCAGGTCCACACTTGGCAGACTTGTAATAGGTAATTCCCCTCCCCCCCCCCCCTTTTTTTTAAAAAGATAAAAGTTGTTTCCCTTTACAGTTAAATCTGGTTTTACACACAGTGTAAATATCTAAACCTGCATTCACTTATTTGCAAGGTATTATCTACTTATCTCACATTTCCAGTGATGACTACAATGTTCAGAAATCAATGGAATTCTCCACAGATGAACATAAATAGGTCATTAAGAAAAATAACATCAAAAGTAATCAAGGTGCTCTGGATTTACCATTTCTACTAGACTGGTGTGTAAAGTTATCCTTTCCAAGAAGTCATGGGCAAATACAACAGAAAACAGCTCATTCTCCTCAAAACAATGTGCTCTCAGCACATGCTGGACTTGAACTCTATTGGGATTGAACATATGTTTAAGTGCTGTTTTATGTAAACTGGCACCCTTGGTAGCTCTCAAAGTTTCACGTATATGTAAATTCTCTGCCTGTATAGAGCAGAAGTGGTTGGAAGACTAAAACCAAAAAAAATCTGATTTTTCTCTTTTTGTATTTAACAGCAGAAAAACCCAAACTCCATTTAAATATAACCAAATCTTTAATCAACAATCATTTAGTTGGCTGATTTTGACATTGCTATGAAAATATTTCTAAAACTCATTTTAGTAAAGAATCATCCATATTGAAGATTATTTTTCCAACTTCTTTAAATGACCCTATCTTACCATAAAAGATTGATTAACCAAAACCCAGTCTGGTAAGATCCCAGATATAGACCAGCAATGTTCCAAGTTCCTGTAGGAGAGTTAATGCCTGATTCCAACTAGCAGCAAAAATAAATTATTAGCAAGTGTTGGCAGTGAAAAGTTTTTAGATGCATAGGAAGAGATGATACAAAAAGTAATAATTCCCCAGTTTTTTTTTTTTTTTTTTTTTTTTTTACAGAGGTTACTGAGTAAAATAAACTCTAATAAAGGACTCATTTTCTTCACTGAAAACTGTTTTCCAGAAAGTTTCAAAGGATGTATAGTTTTTCATTTAAATCTATGGCTTGACAATAAATAGAAAAATCATTCTACAAGGCATTTTAAAATACCTGACAGACGTACAAGGATTTTTAGCCCTATTTGACTGCTGTATGCATTTTCCACATTGTAGAGGAATTCCACATATAACAACCTGATGTGAAAGGATCTTGAGAATTAATTAAATCCTTGGCCTTTCTACTAAGACTGCCAGTTACTGTCTGATGTACTAATCATATTCTTATATGCAATTGAAGGACTTCACTATTGTTTTCTACTAAAACAAATTTATGCATAGTTAATCAAACCAGGTGAATTATGAGCAAATTGTTTAGTTTATGCTGCCATTGACAGTGATCTCTGAAAGCTTAGATTCAACAAATTCTGAATCTGAGACGTTTCATCACTGACAATCAAGATGAAGCTAGCAGTTCAAATAGGCAAGATAATAAAGTTTGGTATTTGGTACAGCAGCATAGCAATTAATGAACAAACAAACATACCATACCATTATCATCTATTCCCTCTGGACTCTTTCTTTTAGTATGGGATTGTCTTTTTGGAATTCATTTATGGGTGGTATAATCAACTTTACAGCTGGAGGCCTCTACACCATTTTAAGAATTGCATAATGTAACCAAAATTGTCTTTACCTTTGGCATTCACTGCACACAGTCTTAAATCTAAACAGGGTTGTTAAAGATTAAATGGAAAACAAAAGGTCTTTTAAAGCCAGATAAGCTAAATTATTACAAATTATACATGTCCCAGTTCAAAATCATTAATGGCTCTCAGAGTAAGAGATTAAAAGACAAAAATAACCTAATTAGAAAGGATTTACAGTGGGGAGTTGAATTATTTGCACTCAGAGCACGACAGGATTGGATCTGAAGCACAAGACATTTAATACATTGGCAATAATGATGATAAGCAGAAATGTTAACTAGTATAGCTCTGCCATAAACCAGTCACATTTGTGTGAAAAATTGAAGAAAACAACTCAGATACAGTATCTTGTTATCTGAAAATGTATCCCACTTGGCGTTATCTGAACAAAAGGATTGGTTAATTATGAGCTTTTAGATATTGCTTTCAAGGTACCTGTAACATATAAAACAGTGAATTTCAACAGCAATTCAAAACTAAAGCATGTATACTTATAAACAACCCTCACATTACATTTGTGGAGGGAATACAGCATACAAGGTAGCTGTACTACTGGGGTTGGATGGTTTCTTAGCCATCAGCAGGGAAGCTGCAAAATAATTTAAACTGAACTGAGCACTCACGGGTAAATTCAGTTTTCACTTACCCATGTGTAATGCCAGTGATTTACATTCAAGAAACTGTGGGTAGAATTTAGTCTCAAGAAAACAGCTTGTGTTAGTGCCATAACCTCTGTTTTACAGGGAGTAAAACATTTGGCCCAGAGGAGAAATACACCTCTTGTAAGCCAGGTAAGCAAATGGGTACAAACCTGCTCAAGAAATTACCAGCATAAATCAGAAGTTATTTCATTTCTATTTAAAGGAAACTAACACCGTATGAAATAGCAGACTCATTGGTTCTGATGCTGGTCTTACAGAGGGATTTTTGGATTGCATGAGTGACCCATGTCTGTCTGCTTCATTCAAATTCGATTTGCAATTTACTTATTAGATGCTCATAGTTGGAATCTAAAGAATTTATTGCCATAGATTGCTGTAAAGATGAAATTCTCTAGTAATTTGCTTCATCCAAGCATATAAGCTGTAAGGAAATATTGCATTTAAAAATAATCTTACACATTAAAGTGCTATAGTGAAACACAAAACAAACTTTTGCTTCATAATAGGATTCTCCATAACACTATCATCAGCCTACCAGTACTGTCCTTGCCTAGAAATTACTTAAACACAACACTTTTTAAAAGGAAAATCTTGTGTAGTAGATAATCATATCTTCAATATTGATGCATTATCAATGCTGAAAATGTGTTTAGGAATACATTCTTAAATTTAGTGCAAGACTGCTTACATTACTAGTGGTGCCTATGCTTTTACCATTATCACTCAGTTCTGCATTTTCATAGGTTCAGTGAGTCATCTGCAGACTAACTTATGCCAAGTTCTGCGTAATGTTAAGGGAATAAAAGGCTTAGAAGCAAGACTAAAGAAGCTCAATGTACTCTTCACCCCTGCCTATAGCCAACTGGCAGAATAACTTACTGGTCAGAGGACAGCCAAGCCACATTAAATTTATTGTGTATTTTTATTGCTAGACCTAGTCAGAAGGCATTCTATGAAGATGATGTCAGTTGCTTTATCTAAGTGAAGCCCCATTAGGAATGGGTAACAGAAATATCCCTGTAGGCACACTTCCCCTTGCTAGCATATTGCATAAAATTCCAACCCCGAATTTAGTTGGTATCTCTGTGTTTATCATGTTAACTACAGGTGAAATGCTTATCTAAATATGCTAGCACCTTATTTCCTCTGGTTAGAAAATAAATGTAAAAAGTTAAAATCGTTCTCTAGTTTTTCCCTTACTGATAATCTGTGCAAGCATGACTCTACTGTCACAAGAATTTCATGCAACTGTAAATGGTGCTGTGAACATGTGATTTTTCCCAAGTCTTACCTGATTCACAGTCAAGGCTTTAGATACTAACACAAGGAATGAGTCAGGAAGCCATTGTACACACAAGCAGGAGTGCAAGTGTTCTAAACACGTGTTAAGATTCAAGCCAGTTTGAAAACAGTAAAAAAAATCTAAAAATAGTGCACTTTTTTGTTTTAGAAAACATTTGGCCAGAAAGCAGATTTGTTCAGATAGAATGTCCACTTGAACAGCCATAATGTTAATAAAAATAAAATGATTTCATTGGTATTGCTGGGCTCACTACAGCTTCATAAAAATTGAAAATACATCAGTCCTACTAGACAAATAACTAGGATATTTTCAAGTTACTGTAAGAAGGGACCCCCAACTGACTCTGTAACAATAGTTTTAATACTTGTATCAACATGTTCAACTGACAACTGAACTCAAGGTAAACGTAAGCAAAATCTGCATTTCAAATTCAAAAACAAAATTCACAAAAAGAAGCATAAAATTTCAGCCTTAGAGGCTAAGTAGATGTGTATTCTCCTGCTAAGTTTCTTTCCCAAGCCAATGGCATACCTTGCTTTCAAACTTCAAGTACAAATAATATAGTTTTTAACTAATTCAAATCATAACCATCTAGATCCTGACAAGTGAGGAAGCACCTATTTTTCTTGTTTAGTCTATCCTAAAGTCATAATATTTCCATTTGAGGGAGATGCATCATCTGTGGAGACCATCTAGTTCATCACTCAAGAACATGAGTCTTTCCATTTTCACTCATTAAAATACATATTCTCACGCATGCCAAGGAATGCATTTCTGTAACAAATCTACCATCGGGAATCCTGTGCTACTAAAATGGTCATTTGTCCTCTGTTAAAAAATTATCTTTGTACCTGCAGAGAAACACAATTGAAAAGGTTTTTGCATTTGTAACTGATGCAACCCAACGTGCTTCACCATATAGACCGTGGAAAATGGTTTCATCTGACAAAGGGGGCTCCAGCTTGCCAGACCAACTGGCTCATTCAGCACATGGATCCGATCCCTGTACAACTGGGGGTGGGGAGGGAGTTCTGGCTGGGAGGGAACCAAGGCAGCTTCTGCCTAGGACAGCACAGAGGGGACACACTTCATCTCACTAGCTTCCTTGCTCAGCAAGGTAGACCAGCCTGAGCAGATCTATAGGAGCTTGCAGGTACTGGAGGTGTCTAGCTTAATACCTTTACCTTGCAGACCACTCACTTGGGTGCCTGCAGAGCAAAAGTTCTCTGAAGATTATTATGTTTTTCAGGATGGCTGTTATTTTTCTATTCCAGTCGTTGATACTTAAATGATAATTAAATTTGAGACAAATCACTTCAAGACTAAAGAAGGAAGCTATATATCACTTTTATTCAATACAATAAATACAATTAAAAGGAACTATTGCTGTCTCTCTTAGTTTTCCCTCATATATATCAGCCGTCATTCCTTGAGCTTTAAAGTGCTTGAATAATAAACCTGCACAGAATTGAATTACTTCAGTAGCAAGTTGATTAGTTCCCACATCCAATAAAATGTCTGTGGTACCTCATATTTGGCATTTAATGTTGTAATTAATAAGTCTTGATCATGTGCCTCTTACAGCCACAGGTCACTGACAGTGACATTCCCTTTCTCAGCAGGAATTTGAGCCTCCAAGACATTTTCCTAAGACACTTTCAATTATGATAAATTGTCAGATTTGCTTCAGTCATTTTGAAAACTACTTCATGTATATCTTTCCCAAGTAAAAGCAGCACCAAGATCTAAAGAAACACTTTTTTTCTTTATGCAAATCATGTTTTGGGGAGCATTTCAGATTTTTTAGGATCATTACAGATTCCCAGATGAAAGTCATGCTTTAGAAATGAACTGATCTCAGGAACATATCTTTCCAACTTAATCTAGCATTTCCAGTAGAGGGCCAGATACCAAATGGCTTGAAATCTGTGTAGCCCCACTGATCTAAATGGGGACACACTCAATTTATTCTACACAGGGATTTGTCCCTTTAAATTAAAAGGCTTAAAAGGCAATGTTACAAAAGCATTTATACTCCTTTACTTTTTAACAAAGTATGTGAGACGTGGGTTGGGGTTTTTCCCTCTTTTTTTTTTTTAACACCTTAATTTATTAAATATCAGGATCTTATTTGCTCTGTTTTGTGAGTCCTAGCTAAAGTTCTGGTAAGTGAGATTTTCTATAGTCCTGTCGATAATACATAGGACACAGAACTGTGGAACAAGTAGAGGCATTTTTGTGACTTATTACCTAAAAACATGAGATCTAATCTAGACAAAAGGTTGAAAAAGAATGGAAAACCAAAAAGTAACAATGCCATGAAGACAATATTACAATAGCTGCTTCTTTGACACCCACAGGACAGGTACAGTGGCTTTCCTATTTGCAATGTTTCAAACTTCACCCTGAATGCAGTTTTAGAATAACGTGCCTGTACATTAAAGATTTTTAAATGCTGAAGATAAACTAGCGCTACTAAATTCTAATTAGCAGCAAGAGTGAACAACTGCAATAAAAAAAACGGGAGAAAGCATTACATCTAACCTGTCTGATACAATATGCTAAGTGGAGAGACAGAAGGAGAAGGGGGGAGTGGTAGCAGAGGAAAGCAAACATTTTTAATGTTTGCTTCCCTTGCTTGCAACTTTGTTCAGTTAGAGTCTGATCAAGAAACGTTGCCTCTGAGTTTAAGTCAAACAGTTGACAATTATCAACCTGGCAGCACATTCAACATTTACAGACCCACCTTGCAATTCATGTATGTAACACTGCCAAGCCTGGCATTCAGACATCACAGCTTAGACTCCAAGATATTATTCATTTTAAGAAGTAACATAGTTTGGGCCCTTTTCATTTCTGTCCTAGCTTTCTTTTAGTCTTCAGGGAGTGCTTTTACAAGGTTTTCTTTCTTTACAACCACAAGGACTAGAAGCTTATTTCAGCTAAAACTGAAATTTTTATACAGTCATGGGTCTGCAAGAGCTGGAAGGTTAAGATAAAATAAAATATGAAATATCATGAGACCTGCTGTTACTGCAATAAACAGTCAGAACTTATAGGAAAGTATGACACAACATAAAATAGTCATATTCCCTCAAAAAGAAGAATCCCCCAAGCTTCAGAAAGACATTATTAGTCTTCTAAGTTTTGCAGACTAAAACCTTATGATAGAGAGATTAGTGCTTTGCCCAAAATCATAGAGTCAATAAAAAACAAAAAAGACTTGGAACTAAAGGTCTTCAGGTTTATCACCTACTGACTGGGAGTGAAAATGCTGTCTCAAGCTCTCAGCCTTTTGCTTCAGACATGGAGTCAATATTCCCTGAAGAAATAATATCTGTTACTTCTTTTAGGAGGTAGCAGTTGGTACAGGAGATAGCACACACTGAGAAATGGCAAGTGAGGAAATACAGAGTTTTACAGAAGAAAATGAGGTGCTGCACCCCAACACAGTTTCAAGGCACCTTCACACACCTCTTCCTCTTTATGTCAAGATCATGTAGCAGAGCATGGTGCGAAGACTTTCCGGTTAGCACCCACTGATGTCAGTAACCGCAGACGGCACAAGCCAAGGCAGGATTATAACACCTCAAGTTCAACTGCAATTAATTAATGCCATGGACACCGTACCCAAGTGAGGAAACATAGCTATACTGCTTCTGGACACTAGTTTGGAGACACAGTAACCTCAACTCTTCTGACTTTGGAGTTAGCTCATGTAGAGCCAGTTCTGACAGAACAGGTACATCCTCAGTGCTGTATCTCAGAAGACACTAAAATTTAACACGGGGGCATGCGTATCGCAACTACAGTGGTTCATGCATTTTTTGAACAGGCAGTAAAATGTATTTTAGACCAAAAGTGTCACCACAGTTTTTTCACACTTGTAGTACATACAAAACAGATGCAAGTGCATCTTTTGCTGGTCTCAGAAACTCTGCTTTATTAAAAATAGTATACAGAAAAGTTTGTTTTCCTATTGTTCTCGAGGGAAAAAAATTTACTTGTTGAGAGGGCTTAAGATGTCCTCCCACCACCTCCAGATTTCATAGCATGTTTGCCATTGCTGCAGAGAGGTAGTCATTGTATTTTATAGAAGTGAGCACATATTCATTTAGCAAGATTTTTTTTTTTTTTTAAAGAAAATCAGTTTCAGCTGCTGAAAGACTTCTGAAATAATTATATTTGTATTACACATTAGTAAGATTCAGAAAATTTGTAGCAGACAAACCAAACGTCTCCTTGGAAACAAGTTAAGAACATGGACACCAACATTAAACAATTCTGGAGAAATTAAAACAATAACATTTAGAAGGACAGTTACTAAAATTATTAAAAAGGGAATGGGTAACATCATAGACTGGATGCAATATATACAGAACATAAAGAGATACAAGGCAAATGAAGGAAAGAACAATAGGATTGAGAACATTCACTATAATAGCAGAAAAACAGCAAGAAGCTGTTTAGCAAGAAGCTAAATCTCCTTTGCCATCATAATTCTTTTAGGTGAACCTGACTTATGCTAACATCTCACAGTTCTAATCTGAGGCAATTGAACCTGAAGGTGCTTATTGTTTTAAAGAATTGTTATCCTTTGGCTTTATTACACAGAATCACTTAGGTTGGAAAAGACCCATAAAGTCAAGCCCAACCATCACCTAACTACCAAGTCCACTACGCTGCTTTCTGATCTGTATAATTCTTAATAAACTCATATGATAATCTGAGTTAATATCTCCTGTTTCTACTACGCAGACCCTGGTAAATCATTTTTTCATGTCATGTTATAAACTGCACGAAACAAGGAAAACAAAATAAACACAAGCTCCTGTTCTACCTAAACCAGAAATCTGGCTGTTGCATCCAGACAAGCTTGTTAGCTTAAAACTCATAAGGTTTAAAATAGATGTGGAAATGTGCTAGTTAGGAACGTGAGTAATTACAATCCTTGCTGACTGTGCACAAGGACTGTCCTTTCTTGTATAAGCCACCATTCCTGCTGTCATTCAGGCACATATTTTTCACAATACACTTTATCTACACAAACTCATTTTACAACCAGTTCACCCACCAGAGATAGCTACATCGCATCAATCTTCACTCACTGCTTTGTCACAAAAACCCTGACTCACCCCTATTCATCTCACTTGTCTGACTCACTGACTAGCAAGGACCAGGAATTTTACTGTGGCAAGCATATTCAGTGGAAATCAAAGTATCTTTCCTAACTAGGTTGCTTTATACAGGAAAATCTCAATTATGCCAATTTTCTATGTATTCTTGTTTCAGGATGGAAGGTTTGCTTTGGAGGCCACTTGATCTCAAACAGAACATCGTTGCTTTTTTAAACAAAATCATGTCACTGCATTTTGGGCTGTATCCACCACTACTCTGTCTTCTTGAGCTGCCATGACACCTCATGGTATCAAGTAGCTTCTTTCTTCCCGAGCTTGCCTTTTCCCTGTTGAACTGCATCTACATTTATATATCACAGCCGCCCCTCCAATTAAATTGTTAAATACACCATCTGAGACACAAAACTACAGTGGCTGATGGAGGATGTAATTTGAACCCATCTCCAACCAAAGGAGACCAAGAGCTGAATTTCAGTTTTCACAAGGCACTATGGTCCCACTCAGGCCAGCTATTACACTACACCTACTTAAAAGCATTTGAAAGTTCAATTGTTTTGCGGTGTGGGTTTTGCTGTTGCTTTGTTTTTAAAAACTTTCCATTTCAGAAATATTTCCCCACCCTCTAACCAAATAGGAAAAGGAAAGGAAATATTGAAATAACAGATTTTCAAACCCTTTCACACGACTTCAGTTCCCACCCAACTTTCTTGCCTCTCACATTCACAAGACTCCTTAACTCCTTAAAACACCCATCCTTTTCTTTCTCTTGTCCCCCCCTTCCTCCCCCAAGGCTATCCATTCACTTCTCTCACCCACCTACTCTCAGTTCCCAGCAGGGTTTTGTGGGGGGTTGAAGCAGCAGCTGCAGTCAACAACTGCAGCTGCATCTTAGCCTGAGTTAGGGCTCCAAGTCAAAGAGTTACAAACCTCAGTCCAATGAGAGAAGGGAAAGCTGTTCTCCCCCACAGATTTGGGGAGATGGCTACAGCTAAGGAGATGGAGTGAGAGGCAACCCATTAGAGGTACTTGCTTGGCAGGGAAGCAGATGTCCTACAGGCCTAACTTCAGCTGTTTGCAGCATGAAGAGAAGCCAGCACAAAGAAGAGGCAGGAAGGATGAAGTAATTGCTGATCTTTACAAGCCCTATGTAAAATACCATTCATAACAGTGATGACAGTCACTTTCTGCACACAGGCACAAAGGGCTTTTTCTCCCATGGCATTCTGACAGTTTAGGCAGGAAGAGAGAGGTGGCTAGTGGAAGTAAATTGCGAGCGATCTGTCAGTGAAGAGCAGATTGCTTTTCCCCTCCTGAATTTTCCCTCCTGAGATAAGATTAGTCTGTATTGAAACCTATCGTTCTCTTCATCAGCAGCCGGCACCTACAGAGATGAAATTTCTTTATCAGATCTCTCTAAATGACTACTTGAAGCTTAAGTCAAACTGTAGAAAGAGGAGGGACAGTTGTTGCCAAATAGTGAAGAACAAAGCATGCTGTAGAATAAAGCTCCATAATAAAAAAATCATTAAACTTATTTTTCTACATGCATGCTGCTTTAGTACAAATTAAACCCAAAGCAATCACAAGGGAATTGAGGCCAATAAAATTATCGTAAATAAATTACTAGTCTTAAGACTACTTCGATTACTCTGTATTTAGCCACATGTACAATAACAGAAATTAATCTGAGAAGAAAAGACTGTTACACATGAAATGCTGCAGAGTACCAAAAGTTTCTGAAAGCAAGGGAAAGTCTCCTTTGTTTTATTTGACTTTTTGATAATCACTCTGTTGTTTACCTATGTATAATGTCATCATCTTTGCAGAATACTAAGATCCATGTGGAAAAGAGAAATGTCTGCTAATTATTTTCTTCTAAAAGCAAACAAGAGAATGAAATGTCTTGTATAATTGAATTTGAAAAATTCCAAGAAAGTTTGTTCTCTTTACACCTAAAGTTAAAGCAAATTATTTTGGATAGGGCTGAAAGGGGAAGGGGGGAACTTAAGTTTCCATTTAATTTCCAGGTGCACACATCTTTGTCTTCCGCTGTCAAAGGCAGCCTTTCCATAACAGGCTACAATAAATAGATGAAAAAAGCAAAGCCTCTGTCACAGGGGCTCTGCCTTTGTTCTGTATTTGTGCAATGCCCAGAACACTGAAGCTCTGGCTTCTAAACCAGATATAAATAAACATGGAAGGAAGTGAAAGAATAACATGAGAGAAATCAAACAGATGGGTAACTTGAAATAAATAAAAACTGCATTTATTCTATTTAATCCTTAATTGTCTCATTCTTTATATTACCTTTAAAAAAGCCATTTCACTACAAGTCAGAAAAATTTGCAACAGATTTCTTTACAGCATTTCAAAGATAGCACCAATGAAACAATAAATGCACATATATTAATATACCAGTCACATTCTAATATAATAGCTCACTTTTTTCCCCCCATGTAACATGGCTCACTTTTATATAGCATAGTCCATGAGAGCCCTGAGGTATATAGGTCGATGTATTGAACTTCCGAGCATTGACAAGGAATTTTGTCATTTGTTCTCACCATGAAGTCTCTGATAGCATGACAGTCTTTGATATCAGTTTATAGCCTCCAGAAATCCAGAATATCTACTTAATCTTTAGGACAGGAATGAGAGCAACATGCTAGCCCACCTGCAGGAGGGGTCTCTGCTGGTGGACACTGAACAGCTGCTCACTAGCCCCAGTCCTGTGGCCCCCATAAATACTCTGCCTTGATGAGCAGACCCTGTAAAGTTGAATCAAACCTTTGCAGCTTAGCACAACTGGGTTACACCTTCCCAGAAAAGCTGCTGCTCTTATCCCTTTCAAGAACAACAAAATGCTAGCAGTTCTCCCGAACTGAAGAACTCCAACCAGAGCAATAGCATTATCTTGAAAATAATCTGCTATCCATGGAAACAGGCCTTAACTAGCAGCTCTTTTGCAGATGTATTTGCATGGGACATGTGGCGAATAGATATAATATTTAGGTATGGAATTGTGTAACCAATGAACCAAAAGGTGTTGTAATGAAGGAGAGGAAAAATTTGTACAAATACACTAACTTCATTTACATTCAATAGGGAATATTTTGAATTGATACATAAGACCAAAACAGAAGAGCAATTACCACCAAGCCAGCGTTGTGTTTGTTCCACATGATATGATCAGAGGATAGACATGTAAACATTTTGTACTTATCGGACTAGTGCTTTCCAGTTGGAGACAGCAAAGAGAAATAACAGGAAAGATGTGCTCATACACTGTATGGCAATATATTAATTGGCAGTTTCAGGTTTTGTTCTTTTAGCTGTTTTGCTGAAAAAAATAACACAAAAAAGACAAGACAATGAAAGATACCTGCATTCAGAGGGGTCTAGAAATATTTTTTGCAGAAGTATGGCAGGACTTTGCCAGGTAATTGTACCACTGTTCCTAAGAAAGGAGAGAACTGCAAATATCCTGTCATTGTAGTATTACAACATCATGTCACCTTACAGAGAAATGCATTCATAGCCACATGCAGAGGGGTGAAAAAAGGAGACACTAACCTCTCTGCACCATACAACTGGAAAACTACAGAAAGGAAAGGTTAGCGTCGCAGTGGCGTGTGTTTGTTTGTTCTGCACGAGAGCCTGGCAGAGGAACTTTTTTTTGCTGTTGGTACAATTGTTGATGTCATCTGGAAAAATTGACAGGAGGTTCCAATGGAGTTATTCCCAAATCATCCATGTGCAAAGAAAGCATCTGTGTTCTGTTTTCACCAGGTCACGATGCTAGTAAGCTAGGTGCCAAATAAAGGAAAAGCTGTAGCATCATCATGTTGCACTGAAGACAACAAGGCTATTTCAGAAGAAAGCAAGCCTGATATTAGTTCATATTATAATCAAAACAAATCAAGCATATACAATTTGGATCACCTAACCAGGCTTTATACACCCAAGAGGAAAATTTGGTGGTAGCCAATGGAAATATGATTCTGATGTGCTGTGTTGAATGGCTACATTTGTCATTTAGTATTCAGAGTTCCCAGGCTCAAATTCTGCCATGCCCTGTAATTGCTGATTGTTTCTGTAGAATTAGTCAACAACTTAGCTAAATAAAGAGATGAAAATCCAGGAGCTTTTCAAGCTACAGCTTGAGTTGAATTTCAAGCATTTAGGATGGAAATGCCAACCTGCTTGCAGTTATTGCACTTGCTGAACAGCACAGATAACAAAAAGAAAGATTTAACACAGTCACTTGTATCCACACGGCAATGAAGAGTGAAGATCTCCACACCCAAGTGTCATACGTGTTGCCCTGACCATAAAAATGTTTAAAAGTTTATGGAATTTTATACAAAAATATAGAATAGCATAAGTAGTTTGAATCACAGTAGATTACAACATACAGTTACATAAACACAGCCACTAAATCTGTTACAGATATTAAAAAAGATAAAATACAGGTCTCTGCATTGATCCCAGATGAGAACAAAGTGAATTATTTTGGCCCTATAGCTAAAGAGGACCATAACAAGTTGCAATAAAATAACCTATACAAGAAAAAAATGAACTGAGGAAAGAAATGAAGACAGACACAGAAGAGATTAGAGAAGAATGTGATAAATGAAAGAAAAGGGAAATCAAAAACCTGCATACAACTTTAAGCTTAAGAGGTTTAACAAATGCCTTTAGATTTTCTGTTTTCCAAGCAAACTCTATTGAATGTTTGAGATCAGAAGACGGCTAATTTGAGCACAGGAAGCATATTATAGGACTAAATTGTCTGAAGGAAATACCAGAAGCAGCTAGCAAAAAAAGAAGAAAAATAGCAAAATACACACAGAGTTCTGCTAAGAGCTCCTAAATGGGTTTGGAAGCTTGAACTGATGTCCACAGCACAAAAGCCTTAATCCACATTTATTGTCGGAAGTCTTAAATTGAGTGGTAGAGATTTAGATTGTCTGGCTCTTTTGCAATTCACAGTGCCAGCCCGTAGACTTCCAATCAGTCAGTGAATGGCACCTTTCCCACTACATCACTAAGCCAATGACCCATCATCATGTCAGGGGCAGGGAGAGGCTGGTGTTGATGGAAGACGTGTGTTTGGATTAAGAAACCCAGCAATTATTCCTCAAAATAGATATATTGGACGAAGCACTCTGGCTAAGCGCAAGTACCATTGCATTCTGCCTACACCAATTTTCCCTGTGGTTTTAATTGAGAGCTATGCTGTTTACTGTCCATCCTAAAACGTCAAGTAATTTTGCCCTGCATTGCTGAACAGCTGCTGTGTTATGGCCCAGAGGTAAGTGATGAAGTGATCCCTCACTATCCGGTCCTGGCTTTTTCACTTGGGTACAGCATGTCTTACTTAATGTTTGTAAAGCACTTGTAGATCCTTAAACGAAAGGCATAAGAGCACTAAATAGCATCATCATTAGCTGTAAGGGCCACTACAGAGCAACGGAAAAATATTGCTTTTCCCTGCCCATCTGGGGTTTTGCACACTGCCTAAGCAGCACTCCCATCCCCTGCCAGCTCAGAGAGCAAGAGATCAAATCTGTGCCTCTGGCATAATAGTGCAGAGTGCTAATTACAGAACTACCATAAAACATCTGCTGTAATGCATAACTATAATTCTTTGGCATGCACAAATACAGCACCTAGATGCTTGGAGAGTATCTCTGTAAGAGAATCCTATGAACCAGAGCGTAAGCGGCCCTCAAGTGAGTCTTGTCCTAGATGAATGGAGGCAGAAGAGCATGGAAAGGCACAAATCCCTTGTGTGCTCCCTTCGTGCAAAGTAGTCACAGCTGCAAGCTCTGCATTTGTAGAGACGCAGGAGCAAAACCATTGAAGCTGCCCCTATCTACTCCCAGAGCATGGTCAGCTACCTAAAAGGAAAGGAGGGTTGTACTCAAGAGCATGCAGACAGACACTTTGCATTCTTGCTCAAGGGTGCCCTAGAATTCATTTCCTACATGACACAGTGAAGCCTTGCCTCACTAGTGGAGGCCTCAGAGAGCTTAGATTTCAGAATTAGTTATCCCCAAAGCACAACCTCTGAGACTTAGACTTCCCATAAAAAGAAAGGGCCTCCCAATGCTTCCTCACTGCCACTGCTAAGCTGTGGCTAAATAGGATGCCTTTGCTCCAAGAAAGCACTGGCATAGACAAAGAGCATATTAAGGATAAATGAAAATAAAGCTTCTGTTTGTACACATTTGGAAAGGGGTACTTCTTATTCGTGCCTTGAGTCAGCAGTTACTGACTGTAGGAAAAAAAGAATACTCATACACTTTAATATTATGCTTTATCATTTTCAGGATTGGACGGGTATAGACACTGCCTTTACAACATCGTGCTCCATCTTAAAGGATTTGGGATGGCCTGTCTGAAAATTCATCCAATTTATCAGGCTTATAAATAGGATGGAGTTTCAAGGGAAGTCATCAAATATTCCCTCATTCTCAGCTGATGCACATGGACTTGAAAAAACATCAGAAGGTATCTGCACTCTGCACTAGGGTCACAGAGAGAAATTATCTCCTGGAAACTTTGGGTTAGTGTGAAACTTCTATAAGCTGCAGCCTTGATGTGTCAGAAAATGTGTGTTTCAATGCCTGCAGGAAATACACGTCCTATACTATTACATCTCTCCAACAGAGAAAGGAGAAAGCACTTGTCACAATCACTGCTACCATTGAAAAATATTATCATGTTTTAAGCATTAACATAAAAGCATATGTATAATAGGGACCAAGATTTACAAGGAAGTAAGGAATTAATTATTAATTCCAGAATAGCAATTTGTGGTAATATGACTAGCCCCGAAGACAATCAGACCAAAATGGGGTGGGGAGGGAGGGAAGCCATGTAAAGCCTTTGCAGCAGTTATGAGAAAGTCTTATGGAAATGTAAAAAATGCATTGAACTGTCCTGTCAATATCTCTACCATAAAACTAGAAGTGTAGAGACCTCACTTGTTCATGAGCAATGGTATTAGGGGAAATGCATAAGAAAAGCTCTCCAACCTGAGATGAGTAAGCAGAAATTAAACACTTTTTGATGCAAAGTTAGTCAGAAGTTAGAAGCTTTTGTGCTGTCATTTGGAGGTTGTTTTGTCTGTATAGAAACACCTTTAGAAGTGTCCATATTAAGGTAAGAAGCTTTTACAATGCCAAAATTCAATATAAAACAAGACTGGCATATGTGCTCTCATCTGTGCTGGCTGTATAATATCCACATGAAAAATCTATCCACCAAAAAATTGGACCAACAAATTCTAAGAAGCCTACCAGACATGAACAACCCTTTACTATATTATGCCACCAGTACATCTAGAGGGAAAATCTAGAAAGAAAGACAGGAAAATTTCAGCAATAAGTTGAAACTATACTTACAATTCAATCAATGAACTACAGAGCTTTCTGACGCTGACCACTGTTTTAGCTTTATTAATATCTCTGATAAATTCATTTTCATTTAAGAAATGTTATGGTTTCTTTTTTGTATGAGGAAAAATAATATCCTTAAATAACAAGAGACCACATCAAAAAATGTGTTTTTTTCAGTGTGTTTCTGAATCAAAAGCATCTAGAAAAAATTAGGCGATATCTTTGCAACCAAAATGCTGTAAGATTAATGAAGGAAAGTCTGTAATATTAATGAAGGAAAGTCTGTAATGAGCATAGACAGAAAATAAGTAAGACTGTAAATGCATTTTTCTGCTTTCTTGAGAAAGAATTACTGGTGATTCCTGAACACTTCAGTTTATTCTGCTGCCCCCAAAGGTCCTTCCCTTTTGTCTTTTAATATTGGAGTTTGGGGGATTCAATTGACCATAGTGCTCCACTACCTAAATCAGTTGGCAACCTGGCATGAAAGAAGTCAAGAGAAAATATTTTAAAAAGGTGCCGCTTCCGTAAAAGCCAGAGATAGAAATTTATTGCTGACCCATTTCTGTTGAAGACTGGATAGGACGATGTGTGTGTGTACACGAGTAAAGCAAGCAAGAAAAAAGATCTTCTCTTAGGTAAGCGTATGTAGGGAACACACATGGAAATTTTCAATTGGGACTATACAAATTTGTAGATGTCACTATATAACTTACTAGTTTTAAGATCAACTAGCATAATTTCATAAGCTCGTCCAAATAAAAGAATATACAGAATAAAATAAGAATACCATGTACAATGACTGTGTTAGAATGAAAAAGAGGGAGATATTTGTCTAAAGTATCTTGTAGGATCTCTGCTTGATAATACGATGTCAAACCATGAAGGCCATGGGCCATGCTTTGCTTGAGGTCTTCAGTATTCTTTTCAGACACAAGAAATTTATCAAAGCCTGAGAAACCGCATATTCAGCTTGGCATTGAACCCTGTGAGCTGCTGAGTGTTAAGAGAGATCAGTATAGTTTTGAAAGTTACTTTTGAGATTCTTCCCACCCCCCACCACTCATCACAAAGTAGAGAGACAACTAAACTGTTGATTGTTTTAAATACACGTCTTTCCAAGAAGGGAAAAACTGGTAAACCAGACCATAACTGTCAGGATCGTCTATTCTTAGACAAGAAGGGATAAAGGGATAAAGTACAACAAATTAAAAAGAATGAATTTCATGAAGGAGACTAATATATTCAGAGAACTGGAAGGCATTATAGGGGGGAGATAAACCTGAAGAAGCTCTGGAGAGCTAACAGTTCCGTAAAGAAACTCTAACAAAGGAACAAAAGGAAACTAACCCAATGTAAAGGAAGGACAAAAAAAATAATTAGACCCCTGCTGGCTAAATCACAAGCTCTTTATTGACCTCATTTTAGATGAAGCCAGACTCAATTACTAAGGATGGGAATAAAAGGATAGCAGTAGCGTATATACAAGCAACAAGAAACAGTTAACTAGCAAAGAGCACAAACAATAACAAGAATACATTCTAGAAGTACACTAAAAGGAGTAAGGCAAAAAAAAAAAAAAAAAAGCAACTGCTTCTTCAGAGAGGAGAAACAGTGACCAAAGTTGCCCAGAAAGCTAAAGTATCACATATCTTCTTTGGCTTTAGTCTTCACTACAAAAATTGAGAATTGAGGTCAGCATAAAAAGGCTACAGCTCAGAAGGAAAAGCTTAGAGAAACTTATGCTTTGTTTACAGACTGCATGAACCTGATAGTTTTCGAGGAATTTAAAACATTTGAAAGTTGGTTCACATTAATGACTGTTTTTGAGAATGTCTAGAAAGTTGGTACAAACTCCAGAAAATTGGAAAAGATCAAATATAGCATATATTGTTGAGACAATTTGGTAGAAGCTATACAGCAACTTTAACCTAGTCCCTAAAAACTACCAACACAATCAAACAATTTTTCAGAACTATCAGGAAAGCAAGAATATGAGTAACCATGAAGAACCAGTTACATCATGCCTATACAATTTTTTTTTATAGTGAGATAGGTGGTCTTCTGACCTTAACCATTCTGTAAGCGGGACACTAGTAAATGTCACACACTGCCCTGTGCTGCTTTTGAGGAAGTCAGAGGCATCAGTTTAAGGGAAACAGTCTAGATAGATCAACACATACAACTTTTACTGGACTGTCTTCACAGTACTTACCCATTACTAACACTTCTAGTAGTTTTTGAGTGACAGAATGGAGCAGGTCTCCTGCAGTATTATAATATACGGAATATAATATATAGAAAAGGCAGAAAGCACAATACAAGAGAACACGATTTAAAATTATCTTAATCATCTTGTATATTGGAAGGGTTTTTTTCGTTTTTCTTTTTTAGAAAACCATTCCACACAGTCAGCAACAGTTAGGAAAAATGATGGTTGCACAAATACAGGGTGGAGAACCAACTACTAAAAAGCTTCTCTGCAGAAAAATGTGATATAACGGGATCACAGAAAGAACATGAATCAGTGTCATTCTCTGGCAAGAAGTGGCCATCAAAGCAGGATTATAGATGGCAGCATAAACTGTACTGCTTCTGTGTTTCATAGCACTCATCTATTTTGCTGTAGTAATGGGTTCAGCCTTGGGGACTGCCCACCAGAAACATGTGTGTTACTTGCAGAGGCTCCCGAAGATCAGAGGTCTAAGATACAAAATGTACAAGGAAAGCTTGAACAAATTGGGGCTGCTAACTGTGAAAGTCTTCAAGTATATTAAAAGCTTCTGCAGAGATAGAAGGAATAATTTATCCTCAATGTCCATGAAGGAAAAGAAAAAAGAATGGACTAAAACTGCAGCCAGAAAAATCCACTTTCCGTCACCAGAAATTTTTAAGAATATGCAAAATAAGCAATTTTCAGGAAATGCAGACAAAGTTTATCTTGTCATTTTCTTCTGTATCTTCCCTCAAGGCATCCTAAAATTACCTTTAACCCTATAATCTATGATTTGAAGTTAATTCACTGCCCATTCAAAATGTTCATTAGGTTATTCTATTTCTTTTTACTATCCTGAAAGAATGTGGTGAAAATATTTTTTAAAAAGTTATAGTTTCTGGTTACTACTCTAATTAGTATGATTGACAGATGTGACTAAGTATTTGCAAGAAACATGACTAAGATCTATAGTCTGTTCATGATAAAGAGTTCCAATTTCTAGTGTGGCATTTTCTAGTTAAAAACATTCATAAAGGCAAAAAAAAAGGCAGTATCTTTCATAAGCTGACCTCAGAATGCTTTCTACTCCTTACAAAGGTAAAACATTGGTCCTTTCACCTCCTGTAACTACATCTGTTCTCTGTTGAAGGGAGTAATGTATGATATAAACATTTATTATTTTTCCTGTGATTTAAATAAATTCTCCTGGGTTCTATCCTATAGTAATCTCCCTACAGTCATAAATATTTCCTATAGTCACAGAAACATTGTGTATGTGGGAGCATATTTGCCCTTTCCTATCATTTATGTTGAAATAACTGCCTTTTTTTTTTTTTTAAAAAAAAGACATTCATTCAAAGCAGGAGGGTGGTGAAACAGAATGGATGACAATATTAAAATCTCTTGATCATCTGCAGATCTTCTGAATGTTCTTCTTTGACCCTAAAAAAAAAAAAGTAAAAACAGCAGTGCCATCTTATTGCACCAAGTTTCCCAGTCTTTTTCTTGCAGGAAAGACAAGAAGCAGCCAGTACTAGAAGAGGTCCCACACCACTGCTGGTTCCCAGGTGACACTGCCCCATGGCTCAACTCAGCTCCCACCAGCACATCCCCACCTCTCCTCTCAAGGCCTGCTGTGATCACTGACAATCTTAGCACTGCATATGGGATGGGTAGCAGCTAAAAGAACCCAGCAGCTTTGTAACAGCCAGTTTGACAAGTAAACAAAACCAAGATCTCTCTTGCTCCTTAGAAAACGAGCTGTTTACAAGGCTAGAAGCCTTCCTTTTAATTTTATTTTAAAAACTTCAGAGCAAGACTTAGAAGGAAACAAATACCACTTTCCCCTATTATCTTATTTGCATTTTGTATTTCTTCAGTATGTAGACAGACTATTTATTAATATTTTAAAATTTTAATTCACATTTAGTTTTTTGTAATTAGTTTCAGTTTTTGCATTCATGGCTTCTGAATATTAATATTGTTTTTTATTACTAGCATATTGGTCTGTGTCACTCCACCCCCCCCACACACCCCCTCAAGGTTGTCTCAATACACACTGGTAAAAATCTCAGGAGATTTTATCTGACCCAAAATATTTCTTATATAAAATCTAAAGAGTTCTAAGAAGAACATGGTTAGCTCTCTGCACAAGAATGAATCTGTTTCATGTAAGAGCAGATACCATATATGTGTTTTTATAGAGTTCCTGAATTTATATGTTCTGGACAAACTTCTCACACGCAATGCTTTACAAGAAGGTGAAGAGAATATGTAATCAGCAATATCAGCATGTAACATCTTCCAACTCCCTCCCTCTAACATAAAAAAAACCTTGTAAGTACAAAGTTTCCTTTTAATTACATGATTGTAAAAATCTTCAGAAACACTTGAACATCAACAATAAAAAGATTCCATCTCACTGTAACAAAATATTTTGTTCTGCCCAAAAGAAGTGATATGGTGAAACTTAGGTATTTAAAAGATTGGGTTTGAACCTGGAGCATGTGTGGATGTGCTGAAAAGAAATGAGAACACCTTATTCATATTCACAGTTACAAATGTAGATGAATGTGCAATTTTTATTTTTTTTTTTTTTTTTTTATGTCTACCAGTGTCAGTACAGTAACTGTTTTGAGCCATATAAGATGGCTCCAGGATGGTATCTGGCTACTGAAAAATTCCTTACACTGGTCATTGAAAGGCAAGGATTTCAGAAAAGGTCCTGAAAACAGTGCAGTCGTACACAAAGAGAGTTCCTGATCCTAGTGTTAATTACTAAAAAACCTGAGCAGTTCTTCAGCTAGGGCAATGGAACCATCAGGATCCATAGACTCTGCCTCTGGCCCCTCAAATCCCACAGTGGTTCTGGAGCAAAGACGCCTCTACTGGAAAGAAAACTGTTTTTTTGATGTTTCTGTACCTCATGGCATCTTACAGCACACAAAGGCTGCTGGAACGCAAAGACATTGAAAAAAAAATATCATCAGGACAGCAAAGGTACTGACAACTGGACTGGGATGAGAAAATGTTAAAATCTGTGAAACCAATGAGATGTGGTGGAACAACACTGGCAAACGCTGACAAAAGAATATATTTGCTGAAACGATATGTTTGCTGAAACAGTGAGTGACAGCATTGCCAAGGAGAATTAGATGGCTGGGTCACTGGCCAAACAACAGGAAAGTTTCATGGCTATAAGATTACGCATGACTAATGCTGTGATGGGAATGGAATTTGCTCAAGAGGAAGAGTGTTAAACTAGCAGGAAATTAGGGAAGACAGCAATTGCACACACCTGTTCAAGTTGGAGGCTCAGAAAAATATCAGCTATTTATTACTTTTATATAAAAGATGGAGCCAAACAGTAACCCAGAGGTACCAAGATTAAAATCAATTTGAGATGAGTTTCTCATCTCATGAAATTTTGTAGACAAGAAAAAAAGATGAAGATTAATCTGGCTACTTTAAGAATGTAAAAGCATTAAACAGAAAAGGGAGATCACGAAGAATCAAACTGCAACTGAAATGGCCTATATCCAAAGGCACTATTAGTTCTGCCAATGTCAGCATACACTGGGGCCGTGGTGCTCCATTGACTCACCACCCTATAAAGAGTCCATCAGTCAGGCTCTTCAAGCAGAGGCTTTTCAAGCAGAGGCTTGGTGTGAGAAAAGCAGAGGCTCCAGTTTAGCTGCAAGAATTAGGAGTATCATAGACAGCAAGTGTATAAAGAACCTGTACTTGCTCTGAGAAAGAGCAAACAAGAGAGAAGCTTTGAGCTGGTGACTGTGCTGGGTCTAGAGGTGGTTTGCTTCATTAACCTCGCAATGATGGAAACGGTGGGCGATAGCAGAAAAAAATCTAAGTTGAAACAGCTCAAGGAAAGATGACAAGAAATCAGAATTAAGATGAGATGTGACAAGGAAGATTTCAGAGCAAGGGAAAAAAACAGGGAAGGAGAAGATGCAAATAGGAACTGACAGCAAGAAACTGCTTGGGATCGTAAATGAGCTCAGTGGAAAGAAGCGTGGCACTCGCTAGGCTGGAACCACTGAATTATGGGATTACGCCCCCAGAACTCAGCACAGCAGCATCCTCTCCCAGCCACCCAAGCAGCTCTAGATTTATTATCCTGTACATCTCCTTGCCTTTCCCTGCCTGTCCTTGTAAAAGCATTGAAGTCAATGCTGAATGGAAAATTAACCGACCCCTCTCTCATCTCTTCATTTCTCATTAAATTAGTGAGAAAATGTAAATGTTATTTTCTCCCTCCGTCTCTCTGACAGTTGCTGACATGTCACAAGCTAAAGTGAGAAGATTTAATTCAGAGCTTTGTGCTCTCTTCAAAAGCCAGTGGCCTTCACAGGTGCTAGCAGGAAATATTCAAACTGCAGCACCTCTGCTTTCAGCTGGTGTTGTGACCCATGTCCATAAGACACAAAGGAAGAACTTAAAATGAACGGCAGTGGGATGCTTATGAAAGCATTTCTTTCCTGGGTTCAATAGTATTCTATGATAAATTCATATAAGGACAAACCTTTCCTAGGACTATTTCATAAGAACTCCTACATGGAAACTCTTGGAACAAAGAAAATTCACAGAGCTGCAAATGGAGTGTGCTCCATATAATTCTTGAAAAACTTTGGTGAATTTTTTTTTTTAAAGGTAAAGAAGGAGAGGGAGTTTAGCTTACTGAGCCTTCATTAGATTTCTTGGTTTCAGGTTTTTTAGTGAGTGTAATTTTCAAAGTACCAGAACTGTCTAAAGCCGAAAGCGTGTTTTTTTTTCAATGCCCAGAATGAACAGAAAAGATGCAAAGGAGATGCCCCTTTCATGGAAGAAAAACCCTGTGCTTTCCTTCATCTTGTTTCTTTGTATTTTATCAGGTCTTTCCTCACAGAAATAATAATAAAAAAAAGTATGGCCATTGTATGTGGTTCTTCTGTTTTAATACATTATTCAGACAAGAAGAAACAGTCTGACAGGTTTCACTCAGCTGCTTACATCCATTTTCACTGAGGTGGGACCATACATTTAGGGCATGCAATTTAGGACCAAGCATTCCCGTCAATTTATCCTTTTAATGAATCTAGGATTTATCCAGTATCATCACTCTTGGCCTCAGGACTGAGTTTTGTATGATGGCTTATCTTGTCTTTATCCTCTCCCCAAAGGATCACATACTGTTTTAAAAAGAGAGGTAAAAACCTGTTCCTTCCCAAAGAAAACTTCAACTCTTAGAAAAAGAGAACCAGATTTGATTTATTGGAGTGCAGTCTGAGACACCCACATGGCAGAGATTTCTGCAGCAACCTTTTAGGAGATACGACACTTTGCTCTGCTGTTCTCTTTCCCTGTGTAGTGTTTGAAGTGGTGCTGTATATACTCTGGCAAATTACACTTTTGGTTCACAGCTTTCCAGTGTGGTACAGATGTACCTAAAATTCAGCAGTAGCCTTGATGCCCACCAAGTCCCTGCAGGTCCAACAACTACCACCCGTTTGGGGACAGAGAGTTCCAGCTCCACTAGGGAAAGGCGTATTACGTCAATTCTAGGGCTTATGGTCCCAGGTGAGACAACTGACCCTCTACCCTTCACACGTCCACTCAGCATTCTGATACCAAACACTACCAATGATATCCTGTTTTGATATGATATCCTGCCAATGGTATCCTGTTAGAATTCAGCATCCATCTTACCCAGCTCTACAGGGATGCTGCCTGGCAGATGCTAAAAACACCCGATCCACCTGGCCAGCAAGGAAGATCCCAGGGTGTTGGAGCTAGGAACCTCTAGGCACCACTCCTCTGCCTCCACTCTGCTTTGGGCACCTCCCATAGTTATGGTTCCCAATATATAACAGTCCTGTTCTCTTTTCTGTTTTCCTCTATGTCTAGAAAGTCTTTACTCCCTCTGGTCCCTCCCCAGGGCTCTGGAAGGTCTGCTCCTGTGCTGAAGCACACAGAGGGACATTCTGGTGCTGCAAAATTCAAAAGCAAATCTCTCAATGGCTAATTAGAATCAGCATTTAGTGTAAGTTTCACTTAACTCTTAGTAATTTTCTACTTTTTCAGGGGTGAGGGGCAGCAGTGAACACAAAATCCTGTGATACAGGATTGTACTATGCTACCTACCCACTGTACAGTCTGGCAACTAGGAAAACACACCACCTATTTTCCTTCTGTTTCCATTCCCTTCAGATTTATTTAATCTTTTGTTTTTCTTTCAGATTCTGAAACTTTTAAGTAATCATAAAAGCTCTTGAAGAGTGAGGTCCTTTATCTTTCCGCAAAATTAGTACAGCAAAGGTTGCTTTCCTGTGCAGCTGGAGGCACACACTTATAACTGAAAGAGTGGCTCATTCTCCTCAGCCAGCCAGTTCTCAGCCAAGAATCTAACAAAGAAATAATTTTTGTTTTTATTTGAGAAGTTATTCCCCACGTTGTATCACATATTCACAATGCTCTAGAGGAACAATAGAAGAAAAACCCTGCCCCAGGAAACTTAAAAATAATGAATTCATGGTTCTTCTCTCCCTCCAAGAATTGCGTACTAGTTATTATGGGAAAAAAAAATATTAAGAGCTCAACGTTACAGGGGGAAGTCAGGTTGAGGAACAATGCTCTTCCTTCTACCCACATACCCTTTTCTACTTCAAGGGCAAGAATGCCTACTCCCATCTCCTGCTTGCTGTGAAGAAAAGAGAAGGGATACAGCAGGGAAATAGAGTCTGTGGGATGAACTGAGCCAGTCTTTCTTCCCACCTGAGCTCCAGAGGGGCTGCTATGCTGAGGAGTTGGAGACAGCTGCAAAGAAAGCGCTTTGCCAGACAGTCTGTGCTTTCTCTCAGCTCCCCCTCCATCTGCTTATGCACTAGGTACAGGATCTACTCCCCACGAACACCCACAGTAGGTCAGCATCCATGTGGAAACAGGGGCAGCAAGCCTGCAAGGGGAGAAATCCTGAGGGAAAGATGAGATTGAAGGCAGGGGAAGGACAGTAACTGGAAAGAGCAGAGACCTTTAGGATAGAGAGAAAGATGGACTGAGTGAGAATAAAGGGAAACATGGATGAGAATTAAGCTCTTGAAGGCAAAGGGTGAGATTTGGGAAAAGAAAAGACAAAGCTTACCAACACCAACAGATCATGAACATGTTTGGGAGAGCTGAAGGCCTTTCCCCACCTCCACTTTTTTTTTTTTTAAAGTTATTCTAAGAGAAAATTACAATATTTGGGAGATTGAATAGGAACAAACTAAAGGCCATGACACAAATAAATAAAAATAAGTAGGTAGGGCTAAAACATGGCTTTCTTAAAAAAGATAAAAAAATCTTGGAGTGCACTAGTGATCCAGGGCTCCTACTGATTGTGTAATGTATCCTACTTAATATCTATAAGCATTTTAGCCAAAATCCACTGATACATAGTGGTTTGTGAAATACCAATGTTATCTATGCAAAGGTCAAACAACACTAACACTAGCTAGCCAGCTGCAGTCATGAAATAGATAAGAATTCATGCAGTTGAAGCAACGACTTGAAAGTGTTGAAAGTATTATGATGAACATCTTTATAGTTCTTTTCCTACAAGCATATAGTTGCATATAATGCGCATATAATGCATAGTCCTACAGCTGCATATAGTTGCAAAAGAGGGTTTTCTTTCTAACTAGGGAAAGAAAAAAATCAATAGATAGACTTGAGAAATTTGGAGGATTTCTACTTTTTTTTTTGAATAAGGAATTAAAGTGACAATAAGGATATTCTGCTTCTAGCCAGAATTAGTTCTGTCTCAGGTTGTACAGACAGAAAAGGGAAATAATGCTCAAGCTACCTGGCTTATTAGCATGTCCAGGAAGAGAAGCGACAACTTGTCAACTGTACCTTCTGCTTCCCCTCTCCAACTCACTGAGGAAAGTAGCTGAGCCAGCAGGGGGATAAAAAAAAAAGTCTATTTACTACAATATGGTAGCAGTAAATTCTTCCCCTCTCCAAGCAAGGAGGTTGAAAAATGGTTCAGAGAATTGTTTGGTTCACAATGATTCCTGAAACTTCTTAGTCATACAGTATTTTAGGTTATTCTTAAAAAGTAGTTGCTATTCACTGAACATTTAGATCAATGCCATTGATATTTTCTTGAACTAAGATAGATATGTTCTTTGATTTCAATTTAATAGGGAGCCCTATAAATTCTAACCAGCAAGAAGTTTGAGGTTGTTATTGAGATGCCAGAAGTAACTGAAGAGATTGAGTGGGCATGTATCTTTGCCATATTTTGAAAGTTGTAAGCAATTTCATTATGCTTATTTGCACAATAGAGTGAAAGCAAATGTGAAACACTGTTAAGATTCATCTCTGATGAAAAGAATGTTTGCCTCTTCTCCTTATTTACTCAATCTGTGATCCAGAATTCTGTCTCAAATTTGCATTTTTTTCCTGGTTTAATTTTTTTGTATTAACCACACACTCAAGGAGATGGGGAGGATATAGAGAGATTCTACAAGTCACTGCCTCTAATTTCAGTTATGGGCTAAGTAGAACTAAAAGTCTTCGCAGCCAGTTAGTGTGTACAGTAGCAAGTTTCTCCACAATATTTGTTATTCAGTACAACAGTTTTCTAATGCTGCACAATACTTTTAAATATGAAAATATATATTGAGATGACAGATATGAACGTTCCATAACTTTCATCCTTGGACTAACAATTCTTTATTTGTTTGCATTGACACAAGGAATGATAATGGTTCCTGAAAAGTTGATATTGTTTGTCATGTCTTAGGTTCATTGAGATTTCCCTATTTTCTGCTACTTTCAATACAAAAGAAAACATAAAATTGCATTAAGTTTTAGAAGCTTAAATCTTAAAAATCAACATAGTTGACATAATTCTAAATAAGTCTTTAGATGTGTACAGAGTGATTCACATTAACTAAACAGGCCTGGATCTTGTATTCAACTTATAAATGACTTCAAGGGACAGTCACAGAGTACATTAACATTTAACCTAAAAATAATAAAGGCACGAAGGCTTATTATTCAGAGTCAGCTTGTAGAGCAAACATGGCAGTTGTCATTTTGCAAGGCAAAAGTGAAAACACTGGTACATTTAACATACAAGAACTCCTGTTTTTTAAACCAGTGAAAATATGCCTAAATTTTAATTCACTTTTCCATGCTGGAAAAAGTATTCCAATCATATTAACACTCACGGAAAAGATGAAAGACTAGTAGAACCTCATCTGGAACACCTACACACTGCATGAATAGTAGGGTCTCGTGTTTCCTTTTGGCTAGGAATATGGCAATTCAAAATGAAATGTTTGGCTACTTAATTTGAAGCCAAGAGGACTGAACTCCTTCTAACAAAAAGGTTTGTTGTACTTTGAAGAACCCATGAACATCATATACAGTAACACAGAAAAGTGAGACCAGAGATTATAACTCAAATACAGAATGTTGCAAATGATCTAAATGGCCGTTCATTCTGGCTTTGTCTTTTGCACCTTTTTTCGCTTGCTGTTTGCTTTTCTAAACACCTGTGAGACCTAGGGCAGATGTGTGGTAATGAAAGCCAGTATGCTTTTGCTTTGAGGAATTCTATCCTCTGGTTGAAAGCCTCCAGGGCTATGCAAGCACCCAGACAGGAGCAGACAGCATTATGAGCGTCCCCAGAGATTAAATTTTGGCTAGTTAATGTTTTATCTAAAGCTTCATTTGGACACTAATTTATTCTGTTAGCCCAACTACAACAAAAATTTGCATATTCTCTTTCCATGTCTCCTCTTGAATGTTTTTACAGCATACATACCTCTAGCAAGAGATAGATTCTGTTGTAACACTTTGAGAGAGGATTTGGGGAAGAGGGTAAAGGGTGAACCTTGCTCACAGTTGCTTTTGTACTTTCTCAGGAAGAATACAAAGCTATCAAAAAGGCAATCACTCAACTTAGCCAAAGCAAAACCTGCACTAGCACCTACCCACATACAAGTAGTAAGAGCCATCCACAAATTATCCACAAGTCTAAAGGAATAAGCAAAACATTTTAGTTTTGCCCCATAACTGCAAAGCTAACAAACCATGTCATTCTTCACCAGGTCTTTCCATGCATTTATTGAGGCAGGGAAATTAAGGTAATTCAAAAGATCTTTGTCCAGGCAGAATTGTCTTAGCAATTTACACAAAGATGTGACAGAGGGCAACAGTTTGCTATGTTATCAGCACTGAGGCCTGGACCTCATAACAGCTTTAAGATTCACAGATTCACAGATTCAAAGATTTCTCTAGGTTGGAAGAGACCTCAAGATCATCGAGTCCAACCTCCGACCTAACACTAAGTACTCCACTAAACCATATCCCTAAGCTCTACATCTAAACGTCTTTTAAAGACCTCCAGGGATGGTGACTCCACCACCTCCCTGGGCAGCCCGTTCCAATGCTTAATAACCCTTTCGGTAAAGAAGTACTTCCTAACATCCAACCTAAAACTCCCCTGTCGCAACTTTAGCTCATTCCCCCTCGTCCTGTCACTAGGCACGTGGGAGAATAGACCAACCCCCACCTCTCTACAGCCTCCTTTCAGGTAACTGTAGAGAGCGATAAGGTCGCCCCTGAGCCTCCTCTTCTCCAGGCTGAACAAGCCCAGCTCCCTCAGCCGCTCCTCATAAGACTTGTTCTCCAGACCCCTCACAAGCTTGGTCGCCCTTCTCTGGACTTGCTCGAGCACGTCCATGTCCTTCCTGTAGCGAGGGGCCCAAAACTGAACACAGTACTCGAGGTGCGGCCTCACCAGAGCCGAGTACAGGGGCACAATCACTTCCCTCGACCTGCTGGCCACACTGCTTCTTATACAGGCCAGGATGCTGTTGGCCTTCTTGGCCACCTGAGCACACTGCTGGCTCATATTCAGCCGACTATCCACCAATACTCCCAGGTCCTTCTCGGCCAGGCAGCTTTCCAGCCACTCATCTCCCAGCCTGTAGCTCTGCTTGGGGTTGTTGCAGCCCAGGTGCAGGACCCGGCACTTGGCCTTGTTGAACTTCATGCAGTTGACCTCAGCCCATCGCTCCAGCCTATCCAGATCCTCCTGCAGAGCCTTCCTGCCCTCGAGCAGATCGACACACGCACTTAGCTTGGTGTCATCTGCAAACTTACTGAGGGTGCACTGGACGCCCTCATCCAGATCATCAATAAAGATATTAAAGAGGACCGGCCCCAGTACCGAGCCCTGGGGGACTCCACTAGTGACCGGCCTCCAACCAGATTTGACTCCATTCACCACAACTCTCTGGGCCCGGCCATCCAGCCAGTTTCTAACCCAGCGAAGCGTACGCCAGTCCAAGCCCCGAGCAGCCAGTTTCTTGAGGAGAATGTTGTGGGGAACGGTGTCAAAAGCCTTACTGAGGTCAAGGTAGACCACGTCCACAGCCTTTCCCTCATCCACCAAGCGCGTCACTTGGTCATAGAAGGAGATCAGGTTCGTCAAGCAGGACCTGCCTTTCATAAACCCATGCTGACTGGGCCTGATCGCCTGCTTGCCCTGCAAGTGCCGCGTGATGACCCTCAAGATAATCTGCTCCATGAGCTTCCCCGGCACTGAGGTCAAACTGACAGGCCTATAGTTCCCCGGGTCTGCCCTCCGGCCCTTCTTATAGATGGGCGTCACATTGGCTAGCCGCCAGTCGACTGGGACCTCCCCTGATAGCCAGGACTGCCGATAAATGATGGAAAGCGGCTCGGCCAGCTCCTCCGCCAGTTCTCTCAGTACCCTATTGGGTATAGATCTATAGACCCTATAGATCTATTGGTGTACGCCACTGTGAGGAAAGACCACTTCCCTGTTTCCATGGAAGTGGATATTTTGGTCCCTCTCTCAGCAATTCTGTCTTCAATAACAAACCCCAACCAAGTAGCCAAGCTAATGGTAGCAAGGATTTGTCCATCAACCTCAAGGAATAGATGTAAAAGTAAAAGCAGAAAAACATTTTTGCTTTTCACATGGCCATGGCATATAATCTTTAAAAACGATCTATATGTCACAGTTGGCTGGAGTCAACAAGAGACCCTTATCACTGGCACTTTGCTTGAAGTCAGCAAGACAATGGACATGCTGAAAGACCAACCATGTTTCTATGTACAAAGAAAAAACTATATACTGATTGTAAAGAATAAAGTAACAAATTTTTTCCATAAAGCCCAACATCAAAATACTTGGCTTTTACAAGCATTAGTATCAATAAAAGTGTCCGCTCTGAAGTAGAAAAGAGAGGAAACATACAACAACAGTAGCAGGGTTATTTGCTTTTTTTCCTGAAGTCCTTTTAACATACGCAGGCATAGAATTCCAGAAGTAAAATCCAATTCTGCCATACAGGAGACAGTCTGAACTTTCTGTAACATGAGCATGCACACATTAATCTGAAAAGATTCTGCACAACTACAAAAACAAGTGAATAAAAGTCTATATCTGGAAATCAAGTACCGCTAAAATACACACTGCAGGCAGAAAAAAAAAACAGTAATGCTTTACCTGGTAATAATTGTACCTGGATGGTAACTCTAGAACTAGGAATTCCTAAATCCATAATTCTACAAACTTACCAAAATGTTTTCCCTACATTATATTCCATTTTATACACCATCTTTTCACATTTTTTTCTTTGTAATATGGGAAAAAGTCCTTTGTACTTTTAAATTTGTTCAATTACATTCATCTTTACCTCTTGAAAACAATGTTGTGATAGCTATATAGGACTTCATAATATGGGTGAAAAAAGTGTGAAGAAAAACCAGCTTTGAGCCTCTATTTATCAGTCTCGGGTATTACTTCATTTGCTCTCCTTTCTTGTTGAGCGTTGTTGGGAATTGCCCTAGTTTGTGTCCAAGCGTCAGTGACCACTAACAGATTTTAGTAACTGAAAACAGCAAAAACACATTAACAAACTAACCCAGTCATCTTTCCTGCTAGGGATGCTGATATCAACTTCAGTCCCACTTCACCTGAGCAGAACAGGAGAACAATAGTCTGTGGACTGATCTCACACTTCTACTTCCTGAGGTCCTACTGCCATTGCTACATGCTCCCATTACTTTTTTTTAAAAAAGGAGCAGAGACCTAATAACCACCAGAAAAAGGGGTAAGCAGCACATGAAATGAACAGGTGGTTGGAGGAAAATTAAAATACAGTTCTTTCACACCCATAAAGGTATGAAACCGTAATTTCTCCACCAAATCAGTAAAAAGAGTCAAGCAACAGAAAAAATTCTTTGCACAGATACTACCAGCTTCTGAACATTTTTTTTTTGTCAGAAAGGGTCACTGCTTACTTGCATTCAGAGTCGGCTTACAAGGCCCCTTCTGCCATACTCTAATTTCAACAGTGTTCAGGCTTCTGCATAGACTTCCCCATTGCATCCAAGGACAGAATCTGCTGATCCCATTTTTTTTCAGAATTTGGGCTCATGAAAAAATAACAACCTTCTCTGAATAGCAAGGACTGGTGGGAACTGGCAGGATGCCTCTGACAAAGCAGGGTAGGAACACCCTGGCTGAACTGGTAAATCCTGAGGGAGTCCAGACACAAAAAGCCAGTATGGGGAAGGGAGGAGCAGGGAGAGACTGCAATGGACAAGTCACTCATGTGCAAGGTTGCACTCAAAATAGGCAAAGCTATTCTGGAACTGAAATTGAGAGCTGAGCAGAGCAACAGAGTGTCTGAAAGTACCCCAGCAGCAGAACGAAAACATAGGAAAAATGTGAGCCTGTTACTGAATATGGAATTGACCCATATATGAGAAATATACAAGAGGCCAGGGTATTTAATATACCTTCTTTGCATCAGTCCTTTACTGAGGTCTGCTCTCAGGTCACCTTGTCAGCTAACACAGTTTGGGATAGACAGGATCTACCACACAGAGGAGTCAAATTATGGGATACTTGAGTAAGCTCAATATATATTGGTCCACGGAACTGGACAAAGCGTACCTAAGCATGCTAGTGAGCATCGCCATGAGGCCATTTGTATCATCTTCAAAAGGCTGTGGTAACTCATATGGTCCCCAGCAAATAGAAGAAAGCAAACATTATTGCCATCCTAAAGAAAAAAAATACACCACAAAATTCACCCCCAACTAAAAGAAAAAAAAAAAAGCCACTTAGTTCCCTGGATCCCAGCCCTGCCATTCTATAAGCCATTCGGGCACCCTTAAGTGCCTGAGCAAATTATTTGGCAAGTCCTCATGAGACACATTGATGCATGTGAAGGACAGAAAGGTGATTGGGAACGGCCAGTGCAGATTTACAGAATTGCATTTGAACAGTGTGATTACCTACTATGATGAAATGACTGGCTCTGAACCAGGGAAAAGTAGAGAATGTCATCTACTTTTGCTTTCTAAAGACTTTCTCTAGTGTCATCTGACAGATAAGTTAGCGTGACTGGAAATAAGTAAGTGGACTAAAGTGGGTGAAACACTAGCTAGACTTTCAGTGTCAACACTTCAAATTGACAGTCAGTTTTGTTTTTTAAATGACTAGTATTTCTTAGGGTTTGATGTTTGAGTTAATGATTTGAGACATCGTCACCTGTGAGCTGGTCAATGGTGCTAGGGGACACACCTCAGTAAGTTTGTGGATGGCACCAGACAGCAAAAGGGAAGGAGGCTGACACACTGAAAGAGAGGACTGCCATCCAGAGGGGCCCTGACAAGCCCAGAGAAAGGGCCAACAGGAAGACTCAGGAGGTTCAACAAGGGCAAATGGAATTATCCGCATCTGGGACAGAATGACACCAGGCAACAGTACAGGCTGTGGGGCTAGAAAGTGTCTTTGCAGCAGAGGCAGCTTACATTAGTTACACCATAGCAAGTGTCTCTTCCATCTACTATCAATAAAAACAAGCCTACTTCATAAACCAGCTTCAACATTTCATTCAATTTCCCAGCCTAAAAATAAATTGCTGTAATCTGATAAGATGTCAGAAGGAAAATGAATATCAGAAAGAAAATCTGTCATAATATAGACTAGAAGCAACTGGAGCAATATATTTCATAGGTTTTCTTCCTCTCCTAAATTCTGAGGCTGGTCATCTGAACTAGCCATAACAGAAAAGGGGACAAAATATATAAATAAAAGTCTGATGACCCATGACAGCCAGAGAGATGGTGAACAAGATGTGAATGAAACATTTATCAGGAGCCAAAGTGTAGACATGCCAGATATCCAATCTTCAAATAAGTTTTACCCTACAATATGCTATTGACACCGTCACTCTTATAACTTTTATAATTCTTTCCATTAAACAAAGTATACATGCCCTTTACTTTTTATCTGAGAATGTAAAATCAACTTTGATGTTTAGAGAAGAGAAACTGGACTGACCAGTTTGCAGTGCATAAGCTCAAGCAGGCTTCCATAGAAAACTTATACAAGTTAATACCTATATTGCGCTGCATTTTGTTAGACAGATTGAGTTCATGTTCTGTAAGTTTTTCAAAAAGCAGAGCTAGCATCAAAGTGAGAAGTGTCCAGCTTCCTGTTCACTTTGTAGTAGTTTTGCATCTTCAAACAGTGCATAATCATAAGTGAGAAAATGGATGGAGTCAGCCAGAATTATTTTTGTAGAACAGCAAGTTATATGTAGAATTTCCATTATAAGGAAGAAAGAAAATAAGGAAAAAAGTTACAGGCTCTCTTTGCTTTGGAAAAAGTACACTAAGACTTCCTAGAATTCAGTTCTGTAATATTTTAATATAACTATGCTTGTCTCTGTGAAACAACAGGACAAGATGGAAGATAGAGAGACTAGACTTGGAAGTGCTGGTAAGATGAGAAAAAAAGAATGGCTAAAACACAAAGCATAGGTTCTCAGATGCTGCTACTAAAAATCATTAAACTATCTCCCACCACAAGTACCTGGTGTTTTCCATCTGTTTACAAACCTAGTGATCTGAGCTTTGAACACTACATTTGAATTAGTTCACCTGATCAGATAAACCAGCACAGCTCCAAGTGAGCCAACAAAGCTAAATGAGTTTACAGATGCTAGGGACTTTGTCTTACACTGTAAGAATCAGAAAGAATTTTCTACTAATTACCTTTAGAGGCTTGCTGATGCCCTCAAGGATTTTCCCAAAATCATTCAGTATTGTCACTTGGTCAAGTACAGCAAGAAGGGAGGGGTGGGACTGCAAAGCCTACCGACTGTCCCCCCACACACAGCAATTTCTCCCACCCTCACCAACAGCAGCTGGCAGGGCAGTGAGTGAGGCTTGTCCACAGAGGAGAACAGAGACCCAGGTACTGCACTGCACACACTCTGCTGTCAACCTTAACCATCACCCATCAGCATGAGCAGATGCCTGGTGTCTCATTCTGTGGCACAGCTACAGGAGTAAGTTGGGAGAACGAGGAAGAACAAGCTGTTTTTACCTGACATGGCTTCTCTAGTCAACCGAGGATTAAGCTGCCCCAAGATGCGAGTATTCCCTTTTCCTTACCCTGCCCTGTGCTGCAGCTGCTCTATGACAATGCCCAAGGACCACTGCAAGAAACACCAGGACCTGGACCTCCACTTGGTCACCAGCTAAAATCAGCATCCACACTGCCTAACTACAGCTCCAGCTCCCAGGGTTCAGAAGGCCACACCAGCTGAGCACAAGCTGATCTTTTCTGGAGCATCAGCCAAACTATTTGAATATTTTCCCTGTGTACATTCCAGCAGGTTTTTCTCCTTTATCATACAGACTGTATAGCTTCTAAGTAAGGTGCCAGTGTTTAACTCCACAGAAGAAAATCCTGTGTTTTTTGCCCTTTAGGAACAACATATTTCAGCTGAAACTTTTTTCTTTAAATGCAAACACACGTTCACATATTAATCAGTCTAAAGCATACGCAGGCCTCAGAAACCTTCAGTATGACTCCTGAAGTCAACAGTTACGTGCTGGTGGAGACAGGCTTTTCTAGCACAAAGCCATCCATCCAACTGATGGGCAGCAATACCAGGTCTCCTCAGAAGTCCAATTCCTTTCAGTCTACTTTTATTTAATTTCATATGTATTGGGCCAAGTCACATTATTTTAAGCTTCAATTACTCACATCAGTTCTCTTTCACTTCGTTGAACAGTACTTTTAACAAAAGGAAAGCTTACAGTTCAGGACACACACTGAATATTTAACAAGCAAAAAAATCAACCTGAGCAAA
The DNA here is from genome assembly GCF_040182565.1 of Anser cygnoides. NCBI lineage: Eukaryota > Metazoa > Chordata > Aves > Anseriformes > Anatidae > Anser > Anser cygnoides. Next base: position 86,364,644 of record NC_089873.1, on the reverse strand, counting down.
AATATGAAAACAGTTCAGGAAACACTGCAACCTCCTTGTTGTGTGTTCAGAACAGGAGTTAATAGCAAAGCAGCTAGAACTGCTTCCATAGCACCACAGTTACAAGGGAGCACGAGTTAGCAGAACACCGATGCCACCAGGCTGTTAATGCAGAATCTTCACCTGTGAAACATGCTGTGGAGAACACAGGAGGTCAAGTTTTTATTCAGTGACCACATTGCTGTTTGGTGTACCTCAGAGACAACATCTAAGACCTGGGTCTACAGAGCCAAAAGTCATGTTTACTGTATAGCATCTCAGTCACTCTTGCCTAAGGCCTGTTTATCTTGGCTTTCATTTATCGCCTAAGGAATCAGACTAAACACTTTCTCAGTAATAGGACTTCTGAGAGCTTACTTTCAGATGACTAATAAAATTCAAAACAGGTCTCCCTGATTTGTTTCATTGGTACAATATTCCCTCTTCAACTCTTGCCAAAGCTCCCCTCACAAGACACACAGAAGTTTTTCCCAAAGCACCTTCCTCCCTTATATTAATAAGGCATTACTCCCAGGTCTGTCATTGCAGCAAGTTTTCTTTTTGCTGACCTCAAGCTAATCATACACAGATCTCCAGCCAAGCACTGTTGCTAGCTTAGTTTTTTTTCTGCACTTAGAGAGTTCAAAATTCACAGAGGTTATGTCATGTCTTCCGCATTATAGTACACACAGTGCATTACAATTATTCTGCTAAACCTTAAGCAATATTAGCATATATAACTAGCAATCCCTTTACTACCATGTTGTAGAATTAAAAAACAATGTGTGATCTGGAATTTTTTTTTTTTGTCTTGTTCTTTTCACCCTCTAGATGTTACAATTAATTACACCAGTGGTTTTTTTTGGTTTGCAAGTATTATTACAGTTAATGATGATTAGTGTAGATAATTTTGTTAGGCTCCCATTTCCTAGCTTAGGGGTATCACTTTCATTCTAAAGTGTTGATTGTTTCTTATCTAACTTTGAAAATGAGATTAGATACATTTAAAATGATGTTTCTTATATTGTCTAACTATGTAGATTTATATGGTAATTTAAAATCTGATAAGCTATGAGTGGCATAAGACTGCAATAAAGCAATCACAGCAGCTGACACACTGAAGAGAATTAAATTGAGTCTTGCTTCAAAAGAAAGACAAAAAAATATGTACTGCTACATGCTGGGGACCAGAGTGCTAGGGGAAACATTTAGGGCTAGAGAGTCATTACTTAACTTACATGCAGTGCCCTCATTTTCTCTGTATGACTGGACAGGTGCATCCATTATGTGTTATTTCTGGAAGAGGAATAAAGGAAATAAATGGTCAAATACGAAGACCTGCCTAGAATGACATTGACTGTGAGGATTTCTGTGATGGGACTTGGATTACAGGCTTCTCCTGATGCAGTTCTCTCTACATACTTTTGAACAGACAGGGATGGGAGAATAATAAGGGAGGAGTGATCCCAGTCCAATGGATACAGTTTCTTCTAGAAATTCAAATGCAGGCATGGCAGAAACAAAGAAGAAAATATTGCCTTCAGATTTAAATGCAGCTTCTAAACCAAAAATGGAAATTAAGTTACATATACGAACTCTGCATGGAAATGCCCTTTTCAGTGTACATGAAAGGGAACCAAGAAGTGCAATGTGTGCTCTTTGGGAAGAACGATGCCCCTTGGGACCATCAGGTGGCACAAAGTTTTGCAAAATGGGAAGCTCTACTCTGATTTTCTTCATACAAAAAGTCACCTATCACCTTCTCTAGGAAGGTGTACCTACTAGGTATATGTTCTTAGATGTTAATGTGGTGATTCAGGGGGAAGGTGATAGGATGGAAGAGGCTTAAGGTATGGACCAAAGTATGCTAGGAGACATATCAGTTTGAACTGTAGCCCTTACACCCTGGAAACACAGCATAGGAGCCTCCAAAATCTATAGCAGGAAGGGTTCTACACAGGTCTGAGGGGTACAGAGACACCAGGGCATCATTATCTCAGACACTTCAGCAAGCACCTTTGTCTCCCAGTGAATGACACCGGGCCCTCTTCTCCCTGTCTCAAGGCTTCAGAGAAAAAAACATCTCTGATTACAGTCCCTCTTCATACGTTTGCCCTTCTAATGACATGCTTTGGCTATGACAAAGATTGACTGGTGACTGGAGAAGGCTACAGTTGCAACATGTGACCTTTCTGGAATGTATATTAGAGGGACTTTGAAAACATGCATTAGATTGCCAAAGGGAGGGATTGGCTGTGCCTTACATAAACGTAGTTTTCGGCAAGGGGGAAAAAAACAGATACACATGTAAAGCCAATGCATATTTAAGAGCAGCTGAGTCTGTCTGAAAAGCAGTAGTATTTGTGATCTACTTGTTTTAATTATTAATTATACAATCCATATATTTATGACCAAATGGTGATCAAACTATTATAACCACTGTTCTTGCAGATTTTACATCTGAATAGTAGGTACTGCTCTACCAGACAGCTGAGCACAGAGAATAAGTCTTGGGTGAAAGTGATGAAGTTCCTTTGCTCTGGAACAGGGTAGTCCTGAGTTAGCAAGCAGAATTCCCATAAGAAATAGGCAGTGTGATTCTCCTTCACTTTTAGAAAATAGTTTTTGTTTTCTACTTTTTTCCCCCCTGAAGTCCTATGCGTGGCTGGAATAGTTGGGATAAGGGCCTGAAAGGAGTTCCTGAACCATGGAGGAATATGCCCTCCATTAGCTTTAACAGGGAAAAAAATTTATCAAATATCCCAAATGCAGTGTCTTCTATGTCTGCAAGAGTTTAAGTGCTTCCCAAGTTAACCAGAGTTTTGAGGTATGAATGCCTCTTCTCTTAAAACAAAAAGTTTCCTGAGCAAATGCTAGCTCTAATAACTCAGATCTGCTGGTGAGAGATTTGTTTGCAAGTCATTTGTCATTTTATTCTTCACTTTTCCTGCAGACTACATCCACTTAGGCTAGGCTGTTAGCTCAGCTGTGCTTCTGCTCCCCCTGCCTTATTCTGCTTTCTTCCTCTGCCCTTTACACACTATTTCCCTCCCTGATGCTACCTGGGCACAGCCTCCATCCCTCCCTCCTTCCAAAAAACATCCTCTCAACACAGGGCACTGCACCCAGGCCAGAGCTAGCACCAGGCACCTGCCTCCCGCTCCTGCCTCTTCCCAAAATACACAGCATAGAGTGAACAAATAAAAGCAATATCCTCCCTCATAGTTCTAAATAGATTGTGAACAAGCAAAAGATAAAAGATTTTGAGCAGATACCCCTGAATTAAGAAGTAAATATTACCCAGAAAAAGATAAGCTTCAGCTCTTAAATCACTTAATGCCTCCCCTGAAGTCACAGATCTACCACGGGCCAGGGAAGTCAAATCCAGTCTGTTTCAAAAGATGAAGACAAGGAGGAGCACTGCAGGCAGGACTCAGCTTTCCATCATGCCCTTTCATCTCCAGCAATCCTTGTTTCTCATCTGACACATCTCTGCTGTAGTCTGCAGTGCTTTTATTATCAGAGATACATGCAGAAATTTTCAGTGTCAAACCCACAGCAACAAAGAGTTCCAACAATTTTTGTGAAATACATATTTTCCCCCTGCCTGGTCAAACTCTTTAGCAGTATCAGTTAAATAGAGCTGCATAAATCCAATATAAATCAACTGTTTTGCTGTTCTTCAGCTTGGAACTCTTAAGTGTCATTATGCTCTCACACTGCTCTAACTCAGCCAAGCAGCAAGTGGTATCTGCTAATAAAATGGCCTTTTTGTGAGGTGCTCATAGAGTATCTCTGGATAACCAAGAGCAAGAACAGTTGCATCCCTCCTTTTGGCAAACTGTCAGCTAGGCAAGATACTTAGACTAACCAAGCAATGTATACTAACACCACATGCTCCAGAGTATTCATAATCATGCAAATATCTTTGGCCCATTGACTGAGTTTCCACAAATGAACAATTAGTTTCTCCTCTATAAATTTTAATACACATAGGGCAAACCATCTACGCTGTAGCTGTTAGCTTTCTCCTCATCTCATTATTACACAAAAATCCACTTGGCATTTGTCAGCTTTCTCTGTATATCTTCAGAAGAAAATTGGTCTCAGTATTCAGCAACTTCCTTTTTAATACTTTTTCATAAACAAAATATTATATTATTATATTATAAAATATTATATTCTTATTATATATGCATTCTCTATAACCAGTAGAAACTACATGTAAAAGAACCCAGTTCGAGTGTCTGGATTAAAGACAACTGCAGTAATTCAAATTGCACCTGTAGCATGGCAGTAGGAACTTCTTCACTGATCTCACATACATGCTTTCCAGCTCAGCTGATGTCATGACATACAAAAGTGAGAGGCAACAAGGCAGAAAAGAATGCCTTATTTCTGTTGGGGGTGGAGAGCACTTGCTTAAGTACATTAGTGTGCCTTCAGGCCTATTGCTGCTGCACTGGCTTGAGGTTCCCAGTATTATGACAATGACTGTCACAGAACCCTGCTGTCAGTTTCAAGGGGCCCACCACTGGCTTATTTTATATATTTAAAGGACTACTCCAACACTTTTTTTTTTTGCCATCTGCATGTGTCAAATATTTTGCATCTGATCTATGATGTTTTCATACAAGCCTTGTACATCTGTAATGCGCAGCACCTTCCAAAAGTGCACAAAGCACTATCTGTCACAAGCAGCTGTTTCCTTCCTGCAGCTCCCCAAGAGAGCCCTGAATGTGGATTTTATTAGCTGGCTCAAAATGCAATAGGCCAGTTGTGGAGAGAATATGACAGCAGACACTCACCAATTTAGAGAAACAAACAAGAAAAAAAATCTGTGATAATGCAGGCTTCGAAACTTTTTTTTTTTTTGCTGCTGCTCTGCAGGTAGGAGGGGTGGCAGAGACGCATAGCTGTGATTCCAATATTCACTAAGGGGACCAGGAAGCAAGTTTAGGCACCAGACCCTGACCATCCAAGACTGGCTGTTGCCTAGTTCTTTTCCCTGACCCTGTTTTGACTGCTCTACAACCCTTCTCCACCACAGTGCCTGAGCCCATTTAGAGATATAGCTCACTCCAGAGAGGACAGATGAGACTTCTCAGGATTTGGATTATGTCTAAACAATTGTTTATTACTAACCAGGTTTGTGGTAAAGGACAATCACTCTGCTAGGCTGCGACAAAGTCTTTGACATAGTCTAAAGTATTTTGAACTGAGGAAGGCACCTAAAGTATTTTATAATAGAGCAGTTTTGGAGACCCAAAGGAATCCCAGGTTCAAGGACTGCTTAAGTGTAGATTTCTTAAATGCAGATTTGGCCCATCTGCTCATTCAGTCTAGACATGAACTGGTGCATACTACAGGGCCTTCAGGTGAGGGCCTAGTCCCTCTTACTCAGAGCTGTAAGTGTACACTCATATACCATCAGAATGATGGTGATTATTCACCTCTAGATGTGCCTCATGCTTTACAGACATATATTAAGCCTAAGCCCCTTCTCTGAGGGCTTGTATCCTGAAATGCATTTAAAGTTTTGATATAGAATCCAAATGACCCTGAGGCTATTTAATTTTCCTTTCAAGGTGTTGTGGATTTATACTTAGGCCCCTTCTCAAAAGGCCATTTTTGACCCAATGGCCCATGATGGTTTCTTCAAAGCAAGCTACAGTCTATCAGTCAACTTCTGTTTACTTCACAGATCATTGATACAATGGAATTTAACAGCTGCTCAGGAGCTATTATAGTCTCTCATGTCAATCTGGTTGTCAAGGGTATACAACAAATGTCAAAAGTCTTCAAGAATAATTTTAATTGATATTTACTGACCATACACAAGATGTAAGCCTTTATGCCCTGCCCTAGCTTTTTCTCCAAAGGGTAAAGCCAAAATACCCTACAACCTGAGAATTAGAGCTGCCAGAACAAATTGGTCACAGTATTCATCAGATATCTCCTTAAGCTGTAGGAGCTTAACAACACGTTTACTCAATAAATCCCTGCTCTTCGTTTCATTTCTATAAAACTAGCTAAACTGCAACAAGTTAAAAAGGGAATGCTTTTTATTAAGACTTCACATCTCCTATTTTACTATAGGTCTGTCTTTTTTTTTTTTTTAAACAATCAGTACTTAAAATTCTATGGTCAAAATGTCATGAATGCATCAAGTTTCAAGAACGGAAAGTCAGGTTATATAGATGGACCAATATTTATAGGCAGACAAAATAGTTTGTGAGGCCAGATCATGTATTTATTTGTATTTCCTGCTTTGAATAAGTAATTACTAGAGAAAAAGAAACAGTAAAAGTCAAAAGAAAGTAGAAAGAAGTCATTGAAGATCCCAAAAAGTTTTGAAACTTTTTTTGAAACAGCCCTGAAATCCAGCCCTCAAAAGTCATCCAAATATGCAGGTCTCTATATTAGAGTAATTAAGATCATGCTTTTTAAATTTCTTGAACTCTAATTTTAGATATAACATGCAATATTGATAAAGCAACAGCTCTATTTGAGGATGACCCTTGCCAAGTGACTGAGCAGTTTCCTATGCTGCAAAGAAAGCAGCCACTGTCCTACATGCTCACGCTGCCTCTGTCCCTTTTTCCTCTGCAGATAGAAACCTTCCCCTGCATTTTCTGCCATGGCTTTGCACATCCACCCTGCCACCACCTGAGATGAGGATGGGTCACCTGTGCTCCCTCTGCTACTGGTGCAAAGAAAGTAAGTACTGTGGGTGCTGAGCAGGCCAAAGAAAAGCAGGAGGATAGGTCCCTGTGGAAGAGGCAAGGAGGTGATGCAGTCCCAAGTAAGCATCACTGACAAAGACCAGTCTGGAATGAAGACTATTCTCACAGCAATGCACATAGGACAAGAAGAACGAAATTTTCAAGTTTCTGCTCAAAGCCAGATCAGTGGTGGTTCAGAGAGACACAGAAAGGCTGAACATGGAAACACGAGGCGGTAGCTATCTTCCTCTTTTGGTATTAGCAATCAATTTTGTTTATGTTGGTAAGAAGCCTTAAAAAAATGTAACCTCTGTTTTCTTTAATAAAAAAGGAAATGGGCAGAGATGCACTAGGTTAGTAGATAAAACATGAGAGAAATGCTTCTGTGACTTACTTCCCAAAGGTAAAAATAAAGAAGTCTGCTGTTTGACTAAAAAGTGTCCTAAACACTAGGCTCTTAGCAAGGAGTAGGTTGAACCTTAGACACCAGTTGGAATGTAGTACTTGGAATCGAGGACTGGGAGGGTTACAAACAAGCAGTACTCTGTCCTCTAATGCTCGTAAGTGATGACACTTGAGCATGTATGGGTAAGACCACATGTAGTTTGCAGTGGATGGAGACGAAAGACTATAATAATTTATTACAATATTTCCTCAAAACACTTTTATATTTCATATGATATACATCAAACTGCAATCAGACTCTGACCAGGAACCTAGGTATTTCCACATCCAGGAAACTTTCCCAGACTGACAGGGCTTCTCCCCCCGCCCCCCCCCCCCCCCCCATTCTATAGGATTTTGGAGTCATGTGGAAAAGAACTTGAAAGGAAGAGCTAGGATTAGAGCTGCATTCAGGTAGACGGGTAGACATCAGTTTTCATTTCATCAGACAGAAGTAACAACGAATGCTATATTATTACATAGTAAGGGAGTGATAAAATTCTCTTCTTCCACATCACCTTCTAGAAGATGCCTTTTAGAAGAGTGCTCTTATTTGAGGGTTGTAAACTAAAGGTTTGAGGAAGTGGGACTTAGTGTTCTGCATACAGATTATCACCCTTGCTCCCTCAGGAACATATGTAGCACAGAAGGGCTGGGCATAAAGCTTGCTCATGTCATCTGAGGTTTCTATTTGCTAGTAAAATGCAGTTATATGTCCAACATGCTGATTTTAAGAGGCTCCAGGATGCATAGCTGGTTCTGTACACCCTAATCATTTAGTCCTCAGCTCATTTGTGGAGTAAAAATTACTGGGAATTCAGGTCATTGCTGGGAGATAAGATCCCTTGAAGAGAAACTGAAGATTAATCAGGTAGTTAGGGCAATTTATTGTGAGGGAACTGCATGCTCAGTCAACATTGTCAAGAGAAGAACTTAGTCTCAGAATAATTACATGAATAAGGCTAAGAGAGAAAGGAAAGAGGAAACTTTCCAGATTAGGAAGGTCAGATATGGAATACATGGCTCGAAAAGATCACTGTGGAACTCTTGATACAAAGGAGTTAACTAAAATTTGAACAAAATTCTTGAAGCCACCATTTTTCTAGTTTCAAGGTCCGAGTAAACTAGCCTTCACATTCAGAGGAAAGAAAATGGGACTGTGTCTGAGCATCCATTTAGGACTAGGAAAGAACATCAACCTGATTCAAGGCATGTCACTTAAAAATAAAATCAGATTTTTAAAATCCTGTGGGTTTCTAGGAAGTTTCTGGTGTGCTTTTTCATGTAATTAGATTGCCACAGATGCATTACAAAGCTGTTGAGCTACATTAATTGACCTGTTTTCTTTTCCAAAGTCAGAAAAGCCTCATACGTAAACTTTTCATAAATATATTTACTGTGTTGTTCCAAGAAGTGAGACTGTATCAAGAAAATGCTTCTCCTTAAAGCTTTCCACTGCTCTTCAAGCTTATTACCACATAGAGAAGTCTATATCATATCTAGACACGAAAGTACTTTCTGAAACATAGAAGTGAATGAAAATAATTGATATTTTCAATATCAAATACCAAGGAGATATTAATGAGAAACAAGGTATAAATCAATATTCTTAATATCAAAATCAATATTCTATACACAGTCAAATTGAAGCACCAAATATCAGGTAGCTATTAGATCGGAGTAATCAGTAAAACATGCTAACAGAAATCACTAGAAGAATGCTGCAAAGTGTCCACTGCTTTCATCTCTGCAAAATTCAGGTCTTCAAAACAAGCCAGGCTCCCATTTTTTTGGCTGATTAGTTTCCTGGAAATGAACTTCTGTATCCCTGCTAAATTAACAGGATGTTCTCATTGGCCTATGTTTACAACCCTCTTTTCCTTGGAGAAATCCCTAAAGGAGAGGCTGCTTGGGAGTAATGCAGGGCTCTAACACCAGCCCTTTATTCTGCACTAGCCACTGAACTCAGCAGGCAGCAAACAGCCTTGATTAAGTTATTTGTATTCCTCAGAGGTTTGCTGCTGCCTGGGTTCACTCTGCAGTCTTCTAACCCCCAACAGGAACTGCTGAACAACTGAAAATAGTCCTGGCTGTTATATGCCATTAAGATATAATGATTGTCTTACGAGCATAGAACAGCAGCGTGCATTTAACTTGAGCCGCAAAGCTTTGGCCTCACTTTTCATTACACCAGTCTACCAGAAAGAGCTGAGAGGGTTTAAAAGAGCTCTGATGCACAGACAGAAATCCTCAACAGGACACCGAGTCCTCAGCTCTCCCAGTTTACATACCTCTGTCACCTCCTTTTAACATGCTCTCAGCTTTTAGACATTCCTAGCAATTGAAGATATTTCATTAGACTTTACAGCATGAATCAGTTCCTCAATAAGTAACATCTGGCTGGGATGGAGGAGACAAAGAAGCAAGAATAAGTCTCTTCCTGAACAAGTGGAGACAGATGTGGACATTGTATACAGAGGTACGACATGAAGCATCTAAACAGCTAATTGGCACTCATAGAACTGACTTTCCAGAATATCCCACTTCTCTTATAAGGGTTTCTCTTATAAGGGTTTCTCACCACACTCTGTATTTCTAGCTCACACATTTACAATAATCCTCAACCCTGTTACCCATGACAATGCATAAAACAGAAATAGCACAAGTAAATGCAACCAAGAGACTTTTTAAATAAAGCAGCAAGTAAAGAACTGCTTAGTGTTCTGATACAATAGTAGGATAAAGACAGTTCTTGTTCCTTAATTTACAGATCTAACCTGAGAGAATTTAAATTTAATCAGTAAAACAAGCAAATATGGTAAATTCTACTAAGTAGACAAGCAAGGGCATATCACTTCCATACAGTACCATATTTAACTAGCTTGAAAATATGAATCTAAAAGTGATTTCTAAAATACCTTTCCTTTTTCCTTTCCTCTTTAAGTACTATTTTATCATTACTTCCTGTTTAAACTCCAAATACATTCAGGGCAATAGCTCATTCTGTAATCAATTAAAGCAAGCTCTGGGGCACAGAGTAGGGTTTTGGGACTGATAACCACAGAAAAATACATTGTTAGGTCTCCCTGCAATACTTTTCAAAAAGAGTTCTCACGTGTGTTATTAGGCTCGTAATTTCTTAAACACTACAGATATTAGCATCAGCATAAAACCACTGTTCAGATATCCTCCTTTTTTCTGTCTATTCCTTCTCTAAACTTGCTATCTTCTTTAAAGAAAAGTTCTCACACTCAAAAATTCTTCTTCCTCTTGTCAGCAAGACACTTCATTCTCTTGCTTCAAATCCCTCCATATAACCTACATTTCACTAAGATTAACAGTAGCGCTCTAAATGCTGTCAGTATAGCATCCTATCTTACAATTCTACTCTTATCTTGTATATCATATTTGTCTAAAATCAAATTCTTAATTGCTTGGGGCTTAAAGTTGCCTCTCTGCCTTGTTTTATCTTAAATCATTCCCAGGTCCAAGCGCTTCCCACCCTGACTGGTTAATCCGTAGGAGCTATGGGATCACTTCCTGACAGCTAGAAGAACAGCTGAGGTTACCATACCAGTGAACTAGGAATCAACTGAGCACATAATATTTCAGCTCCATGTTTTCCACTCCAATGGAGCATCACTGCCATAGGACTGGTTACATGGCATAGGAATTCCCATGCCGTAGGAATGGTTACATTCAGAAAGTTGCCAAGGTCAGCTCATGAGCAAGGTCAACTCATGTTGTTTCATTTTCAGAGATATCCTGCTAGAGTTGTGAACATACTTCATTTTCCTTATTTTAATAAACTAACATGAAGTGACTGTAAATTATTAATCTCACATATACTATACCTAACTTTAAGGACAGTAATCTGAAAAGGAAAAGTGAGAACCATGAAGTCTCAAAGGAACCAAGCGTAGGCACAGGAACTTAGATTGGAAAATACAAGGTGCTTTGTGATAAATAGGGAGGGAACATTAACTTCACAACAGGAGAATATGGCAAAGATTAGACATTCAAGACTAAAAGTAGTATAGTAGTACATATACTTCAGACAAAAATGGTGGAATAAAATGTTAAGCTTTTCTAATAAATAAGAAAACCTTTCTTTGGTGCTAATTATATGAACTTAATGGAACTCATCCCTGTCAAAATATTAAAACTAACTCACCCCAGGAGTCCTGACTGTATGAAACATACATCTCTCTACTGCTTTTGAAGTATCAGCATATACCAGTAAGCTTTCTAATTGACAATTTTTTAAAATATAGAAAATATTCATAAACATAAAATGAGCAAATTTAAAGCCTTGAAGGTCTTTGCTTTTTATCTCACCAACACTTCAGTGCATATCTTAAGTACTGAGAGCACAGATTTTTACAGAAGGTACCTCTAAGAAACTGTCCAAATCATTACTGTATAGAGAGTTTCTATTCCAAGGAAGAAAAAGCCATGTTACACTTGGCCATTGTTTCCATACACCAGGGCATTGAGGGTCTCAATCTGCCTTTTTAGCAAAATAGCTGCATGCAGCTGAGGCACAAAAGCAAGCAAAAGCAGCCTTTAATCACACCATTTTTCTCATCCTTAAAATGGAGATTTAGGCATGTTCTAAGTGGCAATAACCACATGGTTTCCAATGTATCATGGTGGAAGAATGGCAGAGCAGGAGTGAGGCCTCTTCCTTGACCATGCTCACAACTGTGTGCCTCCTGCGTGAACTGCAGAAGAAGCAAGGACTGAAGCCCTCATATCAGCACTGAGGGGACCACCAGGCCAGATAGCTGTGGGCATTTTGTGACACTTAAGTGACACAGGTAAAAATGGAAGCCAAGACTTTTAAGGTATTCATAAATCAGGATTCATAAGAAAGAAGCTATTGTCTTTCATCAAGGAAAATATACATACCTAAATATATATTTGAAACTAAATACCACCATTTTTTTTTTTTTTTTGCTAAAAGGCACAGGAGAGGCAATAAAAATATGAAGAGAGAATTGAGGCATGCTATTTGGAGAGCAATTGGAACATTTTGTGTAGTAGTGAGGATCACCTCTTCAAACAAACTAGCGCAAGGAATCAGCAGCCCACTGTCAAACAGATACACCCATTTCCTGCTTGATGGTCAGCTTGCACAGTCTCACATCAGACAAGATTTGAAGCCCCAGCCCTCAAGAACTCCAAGCTCTAAATTTCAGACACACCCACAACCACACTTGAACAAAGATCCTCCTCTCTCTTGTGGCTGAGCATTCACCAGCAAATTTCAAACGCAAAGTATAGGGATAAATAAAAGCCTTTCACCACCATCCTAGAAAACCCAACACTAGAAAGGGATGCTTTCAGAAGCATGTAAAGCATGGATCAATATTTGAAGTTTTATATGCCCTTTTGGATTATCTCACTTTCCTGTACTTGTTTGCCATCTTTAATCACCTAGCCTAAGCAAAGGTCCACTTCTACAACACAGAGGCTTCAGCTCCTCACTGTTTTGGGGAGTTATGAATCTGCAAATCAGTTTTAATTGAAATACTACGGCATAGCATAGAGGTTAGAACAAGCTAATCAAGGCACTACATCTGAGATGAAAAGTCACTGATCCTAAAAGAGAAAGTCAAGAAAGTTATGGTTTAACATTCTCTTTGATCTGTGTGCAACTTCACTATTTAATTTGCTTCAGCTTGAAGAAGGTGGACAAGGAAGAGAAGGTTTTACGGGAGAAATGATTTCACATTAATCCAGCTTCATTTGAGACTTCTGAAAAGCATTAACTTCTATGCTATAGATCTGTCTTTTAGAATTTCCCCACACTCATATGGTTTAACACAAAAACAAAAATATTTTATATTGATGTGGCCCTTGAATCACTTAGATCATGTTATATAGGAGATGTGTCTCACCAAAGGTGACAGTCTTTTGAATAAGATTACTAATTAAAAACCTACAATTGCAAAATTTACAGCTAAAGCTAGCCCTGTAGTTAAGACTTCTGAGAGGAATAAAGTATGAGACATGGACTGCTATGGAACAGCAGTAACGCAACTCCTTGAGACATATTGCAGACATTGCATGATAAATCTGGATAATACGTAACACTCTCCAGAGTATTTTCAATGCCATATCAAGCAAAAGAACAGACGGTAGCTTTACAAATATCCTACAGCTCAGAAGGATTCAGACATCTGTCTGTGAAGGCACTGGCATGACTCCATTCTATTCTTTGCGCCCAAACCCATGCCACACAGCTTCAGGACCAACAGAGGGATTCGAGATTGAGACCAAGGTCCCTCCAGCTTCTCCAGCAGACCGCCTTCTTGCTCACAGACCCTGGCAACAGCCTCCTTTCTCACTGCTTTGCCACTCACCCTGAGTACCAGTCAGCATGACACACTGAGCCAGCTTTCTGCCCAAGGGACTTCTCCAAGTTAGCACATGTGCCTTTCCTGCCAGGCTTCCTACCTTCCAGAAACAGAGTATTTGTGCTTTCTCCCAGGCAGTTTCCTTCAATTGGGCTGACTCATTCCTCAGGGTGTTTGGGAGGCATTAGATGTGCTGCACCAACTGGCCACCACACCACTGTGGGGTGCTGACTCTGACACTGTCCCACCATCACATATCACCTGACCCCAGGGTACTGCAGAAGCAGTAACTCTGCAGCTGGGGTGCTTCACACTCTTGTACTATGCGTCTTTACAGAGGACATGACTAATCCAATCCTTTTAACAGGAAAAGATGTAGAAAGAGCACAGGCCAGCACAAATATTAGGGAGGTATAACCTCCCAAAGCCCCTTGATCCCTTTCCCTCCTTCAGCCTTCCCAATAGAGCACACCATGAGGTGCTTTATGTGCAGGTTTTTTTTGTTGTTTTTCCTCCCACCCAGCCTCACTGAAGAGCTGGTGAAAGCCAGCCCCATGGTCACATTAGAGGTCCCAGGGTACCTCTTGTTAGAAGAGAATAAGGACTTTTTGTGCTTTCTTCAGCCAAGCGCTCTTCTCCCAGGGCAATGCATGAAGTACCTGCCAGCTGTCTTCCATCTAGCAGGGGAAGCTCAATGCTTTTTCCATAATGAAGGCCACCGTATACATCTAAGCTATTAACTAAAAGACAAACAGACACTTTTTGATGAAAAGATGCAACTCTGTGAGGTAGAAATGGGTTAATAAATGTGAAAATGAATCTTCCAAGGATAATGTGCCAGTGTCAAGCAGCAAAGCAGCTGAAGCACAGTTCCGACATCTCCTCAGGACGCATGATATTCTCATAAAATCTGAGCAGGGGAGAAACATTTGATGTCTGGCCCTACCATTTATATTTTTAGAAGGCTACACAACAATACTCTGACACCCCCTGAGGTAGCTAATGGTTCAACAGCCCTGTACAGAGAGGTTCTGCCTCCTTTCTAAGGCATACAAATCCATAAACCTTCACTGACCTGTAGTGTCAGTATGTTCCTGCCTGCAGCCCTTTTTTTCTGCTGCGTTAAAAAGCCTGATGAGACTGCTTATTGAATTTCTTCCTTTCAGCATCAAAAGATACTGGCCATGCTCTCCAATTATTTAATAGATTCTGCTACAGTGGAGATCACTGATTCATTTTCACTAGAGATATCCAGTCATTGTAAAGAGCAATTATATATAATAACATCCTAGCCGTTCTCAAATGTTCTTTTATCAGACACACAGTCCAGTGATTACAGAGACAGCCAATGATCTGATATTGATAATAAAATTTAATGTCTTTGGTGTTAGTTTTACCAAAATAGCAGTGGTCTTGCTCTGCAGACCCCAGCACACTCAAAATGCAGTGGGACTGTTGGGGTTGCATTTTGTTTTGATTTATATTTATTCCATGGTCATTCCTTTAAAGCCTCAGAAAAAGGTGTCTCTGATTCCTCCGATTCTTTTTTTTTTTTTTTTTTTTTGCTGTTCAGCAGTGCTGTCTGGAGGAACAACACAGGAAAAGGGGAGTTCCTGAGCTCTAAAGCCAGCTCTGTCGCTGGGCAGCCTCAAGCAAGGCGTTTTGTCTCAGTCTTTCCATCTGTAAAACGTGGAGCATAAAACTTTCCTACTTAACGGCACACAAGGGACAAAGATCAATTTGTTAATGGCTGAGCATTAGCACTGTGCAGAGTCCTTTGAACATACATGTCCTAAAAATACTAAACCTTTTTGCCCTTATTCACAGATTACTTTACAGATCCACAGACTAAAGCATTCATTTTCTAAAACTTTCCCTGATATAAAAATTCAGCAGGAGCTATTTACCGAGGCATGTCTCTCAATGGCTCTGAGGTGGCAAGTACAAGTAAAAAAAAGAAAAAAAAAAAAAAACTTTTCCTAACCCTTCATTTGACAACTGTGATATAACTAAAACCCAAAATAGGCTCGTGAGGTTCACAGGGCTTGCTTGACCTGAAAGCACAAGCTGTGAAGAGCAAGATGAGAGTATCCACCTTCCACAGACTGTTCTTGAATCCAGCCCACTGACAAAGGCTGCAGCAATGCTGGATCACATCCCATCAGCATTTGGCTATTTGCTTGATGTGTAGCACACTAGCATGGTTCCTGCTTGACCAGGGACTGCAGCCACCAGTTCCTGCTCATAGCATGTACACAGGTGAACCCTAGGGGCCATATGGATGACATATGCGTACAACAAATCCACCTAGAGCATGTCAACTAACTGCCTAGGGCACACACTGTTCCTTCCCTGGGACTGGGAGCTGCTGGACATACCTCTCCAAGATTCCACAGGCAGAAGCCTTAAGGAGTCAAGCTTTGGTAACTGGAAGGCACCAAGTACAGACTTTAGTGTGGAATAACAAGCCATTGCTCCTCTGGAAAGAGTATGGGGTGGGTGGTCACCTTTAGTCAGTCACATTAGTTCAGATACTGCACTCAGGCTGGAGCCCCAGAGCACCACAGTCTGCACACCAAGTTATCCTCTGATCTTCATGCTGAAGCAGGTCAGATCTCTCATGAAGCCAGATAGCCTGGGCGCAGTGGATGTGGTTCAGCTCATACTTTTATCCTGCCTCTAATAGCAGCAAGGCTACAGGGAGATGTTCAGGAGCACGACGTGGCTTTGCAGGCTCAGTACTAAATTCAATGACTTACACAAAGGAGGCACTAGGTGTAACCAAAATGCCAGTGCCAGTGGTAGGACACTGCATGAGGCCATGGCTAGGGGCTCAGGGAGTTGAGGGAGGCTGCAGTGCTGCCAGCTGCAGCATCCCCCAGCTGCCATTTCAGCTCTGTATCACCCCGGTTCTGGCAAAGTAACCAACATCACTTACCTATTGCTATCTACTGCTCAAGTTCTGCCACTTAACTGGAATTCATACCCTGCAAAAGCAAGAGCCTGCAGCTAAGATATTCAGCATTAACCAACCTAATCTGTGCTGGTTTTCATGGTGCCCATTTCCTGCTCCTCCCCAGTCACGCACAAGCCCTCTTGGTGGGCACCGTGGAGCACAAATGGAGCAGCCACAGCAGCTGCAAGGGCAGCTGGGGAGCAGGCAGGGGAAGGAGTTGTGCTTGTCCACATGGTCTCTCTACTTCATATTTAACTCCACAGCCATTTTTTCCATGCCAGGCAGCTGTGAGGCTCTGTTAATACACCACCTGAAATCTATTTTCATCTAGCATTCAGAACATGACTGTAAGTGGTTTATTGTTGTCATACCTTTAGATTACTTTAAGTTTAGGAGCACTGCCTTTCTCCTCTTCATTTTTCCTGGCAATACACACTGCTTCTCTTCCCTGTAAGGTGAAAGATGTATAGACTGCTAGTTGTCAGTGCTTGCAAGTAGCCATTTAAAAGCAGATATTTTTTGTCAGCGTTTTTATTTGTGAAGCTGCTATGACAGATTTGGAAATTGAAGCCCTTGATTTATCTCCAGGCTGAAAACTAGACAGAGGCAAGGACACTGTGAGCCTTAGGAATGAAATTACAAACGTGTCATTACCTCCTTTAATCTGCTCTTGTTTCTGTGAAATTGCTCCAGACAACCCCAAAAATCCATGCACTTTTACAACAGAAAAAAAAAATCTTTTCAAGCTATTTTCCACTCATATTATTTGAGGCTACTCACTGTTAACTTGTGTAAAAGCAAAGGTCAGTAAATATACTGCTTTTTAACATGTGTAGGAAGCTAAGCCAAAAAGACGAACGTAAAAAGCAGCTGCATCTACATAAACACACCTGTTTCCCCCCCACACACACCTTTTTTTTTTTTTTTTAATCTTGTTTGACTCACAGGAGAAAGACTGTTTGATAGCAAGTCAGACTTGCACTCAGTTCAGGCCACATTTGGCATAACGCAACATAACATCTGGCACATTGAAGCCATGACTGACAGACTCCGATCAGGATTCACGTGATGGGAGTAGCAGGGGTTATTGCAAAGCAGAAACAAGAGGCATCGGAGGAGCTATAGTGAGAAAGTGGCAAAAAGCCCAACTCCCCCTTTGCCTGCTCAAGCCATTTCTGTTAGCTCTTCCTTTTCCACTGCACTATAAACCTACACAGAAATTAGAAGAATTACTAAGTGTATTAGTTTGTGTTGTTACCCATGTGACAACATCCATGGATGACTGGAAAAGATCTACTGTGATGAGAAAGGCTTGAAGGGGGTTGCACATGGCTACATAAAGTACTGTCCCTTTCCTGAGCCAGCCCCCACATAGATGCTGGCACTGGTGGCAACTCCTAAGAGAGCTGTGCCAAGTGGAAAATTGCACTGCTTTAGCTGGGTGTATAAAATTCCCTTCCCAGCAAGAAGTACTCTGGTCACCCTTAAGCTATTCAGCTCTGAGATGGCCATCCGATGCCAAGAGAATGGATGGCCTCATGCTTCGTGCATTTTGCCAAGATGCAGGAACAGTGACAGACCTTGTTTTGTCTCAAAATCAAAGAGTAAACAGCAGCAACGGTGCCTCACATAAGTCTAACTGGGTAAAGAACTGGCATGCTGTGGAGGAGATCTTATTTCACCTCAAATCTGGGAGAAGGTCAGGCCACCTGGGGCAATTCAGAGCCCACAGCTTGCAGCACCTGTGCAGCCAGCAGATAACTGAAACAAAAGCAGTCCAGAGTAGTAGGAGGAGTGCTTTCCCCCCTCCTTTGTCAGGTGATTTGACTTTGCAGAAGAAAGAATAGGTCCCTAGCTGTTAACCTGAAGTTATTCTCATCATCATTGACCCAGTGAAGTTGCAATCTTATTTATCCAAGAGCTGGCAGCAGTGACAAACAGACCCTGAAGCAAACGTGGCTGTCTGTGGAGCCATACCACTTTACAGGAGAGCACTCGTGCCAGAACTGAGAAGACTGACACTGGGGAACATGCAACCCCATTACCCTTCCTGGTAAATCTGCTGTCTGACCTGCTTTCTGGAAGAGGTTCAGGTAGAAGGCTCTAGTACTGAGCCCAAATGAATTGTTGATTTATTATAGGCTCAGCTAATTTGGCAAAGCTCCAGAGAAGAGTGGAAGTTCAGACATATCCCTTTTAAAAGCATTTCCTGCTATCTAACTCACCACATTGATTTTTCCAAATGTGCCTGTTGTCAGAGGGCTGAGGACTATGTCCCAGGCACCCAGATCCACCTAACTGGCACTAGCCTAGAGCTCTAGATATCTCTCTGGGACGTAGGCACCAAAGGTCACATCAACACATCCCTTTAATCTTTACATCCTTTTACCAGTCCATCCCTTCAGACTCCTTTCTGTAACATGAAAACACTACCCACCCCTTCACACAGACCTCCTTTGAAAATAAAAAGAGTAATCTGTGAGAAAATCTGGATGCTGCACCAAGCTGAGGTTAGGTATACTCACTGTCATGCTGCAGTTGTCTGTCTTCAGAGGTATGATCACAGAGTGCTGGAAGCAGGACTAGAGCCCATTAGTCAAGAAGGCCAAGACTCAAAAACAAAATAATAATACTAAAAAAAAAACCACACTGATGATACACTACTGATGTAGAAATAAAAAAGACACAGGCCTGAGTGAGGCACAAAGAAACAAAAACATGCAGAAAACTGTAATGAGGAGAACCTTAAAAAGACAAGACCTCATGCATAAGCATAAAATAAATAACTACCACCTCCTCCCCTTCCTCTCTTTGCCCCCATGTCTCCCAAGTAAGCCAGCTGCGAAAGACAGCATCTGAGGTCAATAACAGTCAATGCCACAGCAAAGGCAAGGCCATGTGTCCCCACCTGAGAAGCCAATCAGCCAAATGAGAAAGTGACACACAAAACCTGTGTGGAAGGAAAGCAGGGAAAGGGAAGGACCAGGCATTACCAGAGAAAAGAAATGGTGCCCAAATTGTGACTTCCTCTCTTTAAAAAAGTATTATTGCTATCAGAAGGTGAAGCTGCTTTGAAGAATTCAAATCTGTGATGGAATCATCACAAGAAAAAAAAAAAAAGTTCATCACCAAGGATTAATGAAACTCCCATTGTCATTAGCCAATTGGGCCATCTTAATGATGTTTGCTATTATTAGGTACTTAGGTTGGAAGTTGCCTTCCTGCATAAAATTGGTCTTTATGATAAATGAATCAATTTGCTTCATAACTTGACCATAACAATGTAGAATTCTAGCTGTAAATTACCATTTTAATCTTTCATTTATGGCATAAATACTCTTTATTGCACAATATTCATAGTCTTGCATATTAACTATGTAGTGGAATTTCACTACAGGCAGATAATTTCTTCATTTATATGGTATTTTGTATTATTTGGGAACAGGTAAATTTAAAACACGTTATTACATAGCGTCCACTTTGGAAAAGATCATTTGAGATAAATACCTCAGAGTGTAATTTCAGTACCTAGTGTTAAAATTAAGTCTTCATCCACTTGTATGGATTATGAGCAGAGCAGAACCATTCTCGTGTCAGTGAGATGAGAATCATGTCCACAGTATGGAAAGATCACTTAATCTGATTTATTTATTTATTTATTTCTGTTGTTCTAGAACTTATGATTGACAGAGTGCCTTATTAGACTTTTTTCCTTAAAGAATATCAAATGAAATTAATCATAGCCTAGAGGAGACAGTTCGAAACCTGCAAAGAATTATATTTGTCAGTGCAAGCTTTACAACTCACTTGGACTAATTTGCTACTGGCAAATATGTCACTGTCATACACTTCTGTAAACTTTGCATTTGCAGTCTTTTGAACTAACCATACAAGCTGAAGCACTGGTTTTAAACTCTAAGAATAGAAGTGTTGATGCAAGGTCTCTAACTCTGCAGTAGCTCCAGTAAAGATGTATTGTTATATTCCCACGTCTTCCAGTAATACTTACTGTTTCACCCATATCAGAAACACGGAAAGAATCGGGAAAAAATAGAAATTGACTATTTCTAAATAAAGCAGTGAGTAGCTGAAGTGAAAAACAAACAAACAAACAAAAAAACACAGAGGAAATGAAATCTGTACAGAAAAACATGTATTGTGCAACTAGGTTGTATATTAGCATCATGCAGCACCTTTAACATCTTTATTATTATTATTAATTGGTTTGCACATTACTTCATCTTTCTTGGATAGATAAAGAGGGTTGTATTATGATACACTGAGACTATCCAAACCTTTTATAACAGAAAAACAAAAGTTAGAAGAAAGTCTCCAGCAGTGTTTTGTCATTTCAATACCTGTCACTACTGTCAGTTCCCTCCAAGTTATTGATTTCTGTTTGAAACAAATAACAGGAACAATATCTATGCTATTAAAACTTGAGCTCTAAAGCAAAACCTTAATTATGACCTCATATTGTCTTGAGTCAGGATATTGACACATCTGACTGTCACAATGCCCATCTGCTTCCAAAGTTGTTTTGCCTTTACATTGCTGAAGACACAAGGTAAAGGTGCTGATATTACAGCAGGCGATGAGTCCTGTGGAGGACATGTTTTTTCTGGTAGCAGGATTCAGAGATTCCTGCTTATTTCCAAACTAGGTGTTATAGTTCCAACTCTGTCAGATATTTGAACAGAGGTTATTAGTAAATTCAGTAGATCCTGCTGAATTCAGTTGATTTCTATATAAGTGGTTGTTGCAGATTTTTGTCTTCCTGATACCACCTTAATATAAAGGCAAATCCAATAGGATTTATTATAGGTGCTAACCTAATGCCTAAGTAAGCAGCAAAGGCTGATTTTTAACATGAGAATCTCAAAGTGCTTTAAAAGGGTGTCTTAAATATTACCTCCATTTTATAGATTGGAAAGTGAGGTGTGGAATGGATACCAGACTTGATTAAAAAACAAACAACCAACAACAAAAAAACAGAAAAACCTAGAAGTCCTGAGACGAATTTTGCTTCCGTCAGTTGAAAAGCTTTGAAGAAAACACCCCCAAAAGTAACTACACCCCCCTCAAAAAAACAGGTTGACCCAAAATGTATATGCATATATACAGAAAGAGAGAGAAAAAGATGTTTCAGAGAAGCCTAGGCACTTAAACAAATATGTTTAGAGAAATCAGTGCATATATCTCAAACAAATTTTGAGATCAGGTCGGATGTAGATCTGTATTCTCTAGCCTAGCTGCTATGTGATTTTTGGTTAGAAAGAGGCACAGGCACTTTAGTAAGCGAGGCAATCCTCAGCCTCATTCATCACAGCTCAAGTCCCCTCTGAGATGTCATTTTGCAATATGCATTTCGTCTGTGTGAATAGGCTTTCTGATTCATTACAGTAGGAAATGATAAGAAAGCCAGGTACTTCCAGGCTTTTTTTTTTTTTTTTTAAGGAAAAAAAAGTAAAAACTTTGCAGTCCATTACAATCCTTTGTTTCTTAATGTTTTCCTTGGATTTTTGAATATTGGTCATTTTCAAAGTGTGTTGCCTGGTATATATCAATTTAGAAAAGAATAGAGCATATTGAGAAGCTAAAGGATAACCTCAAGAATTTGTTAAGCTTTTATTTTCTGTGCATGGGAAAAGGAAAATCTCCTGGTGAGAGATGATGAGCAAAGGGACCTCTCACACAAGAGTCTTACCGAGACACTTCTGCATTCAGTTTGAAGTCTGGTTCACTGTTAAGGAACTGCTGCTGTAATCCACACCAGCCAGCTAGACGAAGCTGTTAGAGCAGTCCCATCACACAAGACTTAGCTGGATCTTGGTGCCAGCTCTGTGCCAGCCAAGGATTTTGTTTTTCACAGCAAACTGTGCATTTGAGTGGCCGTTGGGCCAGCAAGAAACAAGGGGATTCAGGTTAGTCACACTGTGCTGGGCACTGCGTTCTTTAGAAATCAGTCATGCATTTCTTAGAGCTTAGCACAGCTACTGAGAGCAGCTCTGCTTGGGGAATTTTATAAGGACATTTAATTCCCAGACCTTTTCCTGCATTCCCACAACTCCCTCACATAACTGCTTCTCAGCAATATCTGCTCATGATTTTCCTCTGTCATATTAGCCAAATCCTCCTGTAGTCTATCACAAAACATCCCATAAATTCCAGTAAACAAACACACTCCATTTCTTTTTTTCCTGCCCAACTGTAATTGCACATTTTCTAACTTGAAGCAAGGGATGCTTCACTACCAGTACATGACTGTGCCAGACACTCATCCTTCCCACTATCATCCCACTCCCAATTTCTAGGCATTAGCTGTATAGCTTGTGTCTTTGAAGAACTCATAAGTGCATTAACATGCTACTAATTTTTTTCCTAGGCTAGACAAGATGTGGGACAGTCAGCAGGACTGCAATGCTTCTTGCAGTTTTTTTTTCAGATGGCTCGGATGCTGTCTGATGAGAACTTTGACGTAAGAGGTCATTTGAACTGAGGGGCGAGGAGGACAATAACGAACCCCAAACTAAACTCTTCTTCATTCCTTGCCCAGAACGACACTACATCCAGCCCTTTGCAACAGCAGTAATTGGGTTCTATACTTCCTTATGTCCATCTGTATCAGGAGTAATTTCACAGAAGTCCAGGGAGGCAGGCAGATTTTGAAGTGAGCTAGCTTTAATTGAAGTCGTATTTATTTCGGAGGTTCTCTCTTTCACCTTGTTTCGTATATACATGATATTTACTGAATCATTGTTGGTTCTTTATTAGAAAAACTAAATCAAACCATAAATTAGCTCACTCATCAATGATATGGGGTGGCAAGGGCTGTCCTTTATTCATTTGCAGTGATCTCAGTTTCTACAGAATACTTCATTTCCATTTGCAAGAGAATTTCATGACTTGTACAGTGAACTCTGTGGCTCATGAAATTCTGACATTGATCCTCCCTCCTTTCTTTTGGTTAATTGTAACAAATTTCATTGCCTTGTTGTAAAGGAGATTATTTCAGGGAAGGAAATGCCTGCCCTAGATGTATAAGAAGGTGACAGATTGCCAAGTTTTTTCTCTTGAGCATATTAATAATGTACCAAGGCTTAGCTTCTTTCAGTATGAATTTAATAGAGGGGGTTTAGTGTTCCTTTTAGCTAATAAAGAAGTGAGGATGTCTGGGAGTAACTGTTTTTTATTCTTTTTGGCAAGCGCCCGAGTAAGTGGGTGGCAGCTGGTTACAAAGACTGCAACTGTACTTGCCATTTTCTTGTGAAAGCTGAACCAAAGCCCTGGCCTGAAGCAATTGCTGCTGAGTTCCTTATGTCTCAAGTATGGTTAGGGAGGGGAATTATGCACATGCAAATATTTATATCAAATATGCTAGTTCTAATTGAAGCTGCTAGTATAGTTATACCCCAGATGAATAAGGAGGGCTTAGACAGTGTCATCATTTCTTGTTAGTTATGGGGAGGATGTCTCTTGCGGCTACAGAAACCTCAAGCAATTGCCTTTTGCTTTATGGTCTACTGTATATTTTATGCTGAAGGTGTTGCCCATAGGCGACCCGCTCTCTCCTGGACTCCTTACTTTTGCGTGTGTTTTCAGTGGTACTCTTTGATCAATTCGAAGGCCGCCTGTGAGTGACATTACAAGTCCTTTCTGCCAGGAACCTGATGTGATGCCTCCTCAGTCCCAGCTCTGGGGACTTTAAGGCATATCAGCAGCACCGAGCGACACTGTCAGTCTGCCATCATCTTCCCTTTCAGAGGCCTTTTTCTTTCTCTGCCTTTGCTTAGAAATTTCCATTTCATTCCTTTCCTAAGCCCTCAGGAATTTTTTTCATCTTATCTGAATCTTTGGCTACATCCCCTTTCTTTAATTGTGAACCTCATGAGGCTTGCACTGCCGGGTGAGGTAGCACTGAAGCACTTCCTCCTGCCATCAGTTTTCTTTTCCTTTTGTCATATTTCTTGTTCTTTCCCATCCCACCCAGCCTATATAGTTCTTTTCCCTCTACTCTCAGCTCCTCACAGGAGCATTTATTTGTTAGCTTTGTGCATTAAAGGGAAATACCTTACTGTCTGTTTTTGCCCTACGACAAGGCAGGTTTGTCATGATTCATTTCCTGATTGAAAACTTAGATTCAAGGCCCCAAGGGAATTGAAACTAGCTACACTATATTTTCCTTCCACTCGGAAGGAAATAAAAAATGATGTTGGCAGAGAAAAGTATGTGATTTGGTGGTCAAATCATACAGTGATCTGGTGCTCCTGCTGACACCAGCACTCTGCCAAGCTGCAGTGCAGCCGAGGAACAGCAGCACAGCCAACATCCCAGGGGCAGCAAATGGCAGCTTCAGGGACTGATGTTGAATCTCTCTCCCACTTGAGTGAGTATGGTCTAGCAGAGTATGGTGGGCAAATCAATTTGCAAAAATGTTTTCCCTCAGCCCCCTTTTGATAAAGTAGGACATCCCTTAGAAAGCCTGAATATGCCTCCTGGAGAGAATTGTTCAACAAAAATTGCTTATCAATGAGTAAACCTAGTGTGAGTTTACCTGTGCCACACAAAGCATCAGTAGCAGCTGTACAGGTGTAAAACAAATGTGGAAAAGAGAAAGCTGTGTCCTGAGAGACTACAGTAGGTATGAAATCATGAGCTTGGAACAGTAGAACAAGCTACTTACTGGGATAAGGACAAGACAAGGAAGACTTCATGACATAAGTACTGTCTCTGTATGTGTTCATGTCTACGTGTCTGTGCACCTCTGCCAATGTGTGAGCTCATGCAACCTGAAGAATGAAACCCCTAAATTACAGTGCACTGCAAGTTTCTTACAGAACCACAACCCTGCATTCACATTTCAGTAACCTGTGTTACTGAACATAACACACAACACATTTCAGTAAGCCTTCTTATGCTTCCTTAACCACCTGTCAGAGGAGAAGCTTATGTGTAAATGAGTCTCTGTAATGACCTAGTGACCTTCTTCCCTTCTCAGTGAAAAGATGTAGTGCTCAAAGAGGATTTCATCTGCTGTACAAAGGTTGTTGTAACGAGGGAAGATACTAACATTGTTTTTTTTCTGGCTCAAGGCACCAAAGGAGTGGTTATGGGAAACCATACCTCAATCTCACAACTGTCCAGTCCCACATGATTACTTCTCACCTAGATCAACTTCAGCATCCGTATGCAAACAGGGAGCTAGCTTATCAGATGTGCTACATTCATGTGCTAGCTGAAAGAAGAGGTCGCAAGTCTCAGTTGCATCCTGATTAACATTTATGCATTATTGTGCCTCTGTGGAAGGCCAATAACAGCTCCCAAGCTGACACAACCATATTGCTACCCTCCCAACAGGAGTACTGCTGTCCTTCTCTACAACAGCAGCTGTGACCTTTGCTTACCACCTTGAGGCAAGATACCCGAAGGCAGTGGCAGCAATTCTTCATCTATATCACTTCCCAGGTGGCATACAGCAGCACCCTCAAAGCTGTGCAAAACTTGGCTGCATTTTCTTAGCAACAAGCAGGCTCAGCCTGCTCTCCGCAGGCTACATTGGCTTCCTATGTTTTTTTGGAATTTAGTCCAGGGTCCTGCTCTTTATTTTAAAGGCCTACAAAGGCTGGATTTGGGAGCAGCTGAAAGACTCCATAAAACTCTTAATTTTAGACCACCATCAATAACTTTATTACTCTAGCACAAGGAGGGTTTTATAGGGAGAAAAACCTAAGACTGGAACATTGAATCCCACAGGAAGAAGGGACCATCACAAACTACTGGTTTCTTCTCCAAGTACCAAGTGCTTTTTTTAATCTACACTTCTTACATAAACATAGGGGAAATATCAAAATAAATGAATAAATAAGACACAATGCTTCATTGCACACATACTCCTCCGCGGGGAGTGGATGAGAAAATAAATATGACAGCTCTTAGTCATGTTGCTTACTGCTGTTCTGGAGGGTAATCTCATACTACATTAGCGAGTGCAATATAATGATGTGCTTTAAGTGAATCACACCATGGTATATGCACTTTTGTCTCTAAGGTGAGCATTAGATGCTCCAGAAAAAGTAAAAATGCACTGGAACAATTGCAATATTATAAGGAATATTTTCTTTTTCGTGAGCCAGAGCTGGGTAATACTCTGCTACAGAACTAAAAGCCCTTACAGAAGGTATACTTCCCCTTTTAATTCTCTGTACTTCCTGTTCAAATTAATCTGTCCAAGTTTAAATTCTGATTTGTTTGTTTCTTCCTCTTCCTCTCTTCGTATCTTACATACGCCTATCTCTCCATAAGTCTCATCAACCTAAAGTCCCTTAAAACAGCAGGGTTGGCAGGTTTGCTGGGTGTTGGCATCAGTGTTTTGGAAAACCTTTCTTGCTGTTCAGTAGCTCTGTGACTGTGCTGGTTGGAGCAGTTTCTTTTTTTCCCTCTCGTAGCTGAGGCTCTAGAAGTGAATACAGACTGAAAAGAAGAGCAGCAGCCTGACAGGCTCCCCTTCGGTCTGACACCTGCAGAGGGACAAACCTGTCTCCCAAGGCTCCTGGCATGGGCACAGCTTTTGCTCCTCTCTCTGTGCCCTCCCTCCTCCACCCAGCCAGCTGGCATGACTTGGAGGACGTGCTCCTCAACAATACACCAAGCAGGGACGGTTCCTATCCTCACCAGATGACATCAGTGCTAATTTCCTGTAAGATGCCATGGAATAAAGAAGAGGGTTCTTTCTAAAAATCTTTCCGGCTTGCTTAAAAACACAGTCTTCTTTTTCCTCGAAGCAGCCTGCAGAATCAATAAGGCCCTAGCCTCTTAGTCTTGAGCGGCAGAGAAGCTATTGTGACAAACTCAGCAGAGGCAAGAGCTAGGGTAAGTAAGTAGCACAGAACTAATCAAAAGTGCCCTCCTATGGCTCAGGATGTTGCCAAGTGCTTAAAGCAGAACCAGAAAGCGATGTAGCATGACTCTTTTATCAAGCAAGAAACCATATCTATTATCCCCCCTTGATTATCTCTGAGTTTCCTTAATTGCACTTACCTTCACCTTGCACTTACCAGCAGAGCTTGGCCAGCTGTTGTTCTGTAACACTACTTTTGAGGGTGGTGTATCTTCATATAGATGCCTGATAATTATTAAAAGAGGTGAGTGGTCTGTCTTTTGCACCCATGCATAACATGACAGTGTGGTACAGAAACTCTGTATTCAATGAAATTTCAAGCAACCTTTATAGTTTAAAAGAAATGTTTGTTTTCACTTGCAGTATTCCCATTGAAGCAAAAGAAAGCAAAATTAAACAAATCCAAACAAAACAGAAATGCTGTCTTTTAATACTGTGGGGTAAGGGGAAGGCAGGTATTTTTTAGCTGTTGATGAAAGAAGCATTCACAGATTTAGGGCTCCTATTTTTTATTTTTTAAGAGATTCATGTGAGGGGCGTATTGGGTTAGGGTGATCAATGCAAGAATCTACTCTCAGACCCAGAAAGGCACAGAGCAAAATGCAGTTATGTTTCATTAAACTTTTGGCTGAAGAAGAAGAAAAGGACAGTTATAAAAGAACAGCCTGAATGCAGAAAAGTATGAGTGCAGTAGTGGATAGCGCCAATTGGTGGACAGTGTCTTTTTCCTTAGGTACACTGTAGTGTCAACCCGCATTGCCTTAACTCATGGGCAAATAACTTATCTTGAATTCTGCATAGCTGCTGTATTTAAAAAGCATGGTATTCCACATTATAAATTGCTTAAGGGAACATATTTTGGTTTAGCAAAAAGAAATAATAAGGACAAATCTGACGAATGCAACAGGTCTGTACAGTTCTCAAATGCAGGCTTACTTTGGGTCATAGGAAAATTGCCATCAGAGATGCACAATAGCACTGGCACGATAGCACTGTTACTAGTGCTCTTTGCACAGAGGCACCAGTGTCCCCCTCTACATCTGGGATTTGTTTCTTTTTCATAAACATGGACCCTCTCAAAATTTCCTCTTCACATTACATTTGTCTCTCTTCCTTTGACCCCAGTGGCCTTCTTGTCCTTTACAGCATCAATTCAAGCATGGTAAGTGGTGTAGAAAACCTTGCATGAATTCTTTCTCTCCTTCAGGGGGATGAGCCACCATTCAAGTCCCACACACTCAAATGCCTGTGCATTTCAGCACTTGACCTCTTCAGAAGCATGAGTTTCTCCTACAGTGAGGACAGCATCTAAAAGTTGTTACTTTGTCAGTCAGAAGGAACTATAAAACAATACACAGTAAATAGTCTACAGACATTAAATAATATAATTTATAATTATCTGAAAAATACCACTCACAGATTATTTTCTTAGATAATTATAATCTCAGGATTAATATTTAAAGAAGTATATGATTATAAAAATTATATCAGAAACAGCAAAAATGGCTCAGTGAACAGTCTGTGTGTACAGCCACTGGTCTAAATCAACTCCACTGCCAAACTGGAAAGCATCAGGAAATATATTAAATGAATAGACAATTCAGAAATGTCCAACAGATAACTAAAATTGAAATTTTATTTTTTTTCAATAATATTCATCAGACATTTTTCTGACAAGACTTTTCTGAAGGATGAAGTGCAAATGGGAACCCTGTAAGAATGTTTAGAAGAATTGTACATGACATTTTTTAAGCGCCACTAAGTACACATTGAATACTTTGTAAGTATATAGGCATAGCAACATGCAAGTGTCATGTACCTAACATTACAATATGCATTTTGTTTGCTTAAAGTTGTTAATGAGGAAATTAAATAAAGTAAATGTGTCTCCATCAGCAGTGCAATATGTTTAATTCCCATGGTTTTTTTTTAAAGGTTAGTGTTTGTATTTTTAAACCATTCAAATGTATCCTTCCAAAGGCCATAAACTGCCAGTATAAGGACAAAGTATATTGGTCTTCTTAAGAAAATAGACTTACACTGACTGTGAACACATGAAGTTGTTATAGTCATTTCACAAATTATGCCTTTTTATTTACTTTAGAAAAGTTCCCGCTGAACTGATTTTATTTATTTATTTGTTTGGTTGGTTGTTATAAAATATCTGGGCTAAAAGAAGAGGATGCACAAGGTATGCTTTATAATTCTGTTCCTGAAGAACTAAGTAGCAACTCAAACATGCATTACGGATTTGAACCTCATTCTTTTGAAATCAATAGGCATATTGTATCCAACTTTTAAGGAAGCAAGACGTATATGAATCCAGTAACCCATGAGTTCCCACTTGGCTCACTGCAGAGGCAGAAGCAGATGACTGTAGGTCATATTTGCATATTCCTATGGATGTTATATAGGGGTATAAGGAAATCTGCTTTCACTGAAAAAGGATAGCATGTGCAACTATGTATTTACTAACATTAATTAATATGCGCAGAAAGGAAGGAAAGAGGAAGTACTAAAGAATTCAGTCGAGCAATTAAAATTTTTTCTCCTCTTAGTAATCAACACTAACAGTTTATGACGTTCATTATTATTTTCTTTATAAAAACCCTCCTTTTGAATGTATTATGAAGACCCTTCTATGGTTTCATTGTAGAATAGGACTAAAAAAATGAGTGTATCTAGAAGAAAATAGTATCAGTGATTTTCAGCACTATGCATAAGGGCAGGGTAAGGCTGTGTGTAGTTTGTGCTGAAATGTGAGATCGGAGCTCACATACGAAACACTGCTGGCTTAACCCTGAACACAGGGAAAGTGCTGAAGTGCTGACCCCAACAGGCTTGGCTGTACATCTGAAATCTTAAAAAAATAAAAAATAAAAAATTAATCCTCAAACTTTTCTCCAATAGTAACACAGACTGCCTCTTTCAGAAGGGAGACTTTGTTTTCTACCTCCATTCCAATCAGACTGCTGCTTTTAGCCAGCAGAGAATAAATTACTTAAGACACAGAACAAGGAGGGATGATCTATGATAAACACAGAAGTCAAAAAAAATTGTTTTTTTTTCCTCCCATCTGCTGAAAGAAACCCTGCTACAGGAATCCCCTAGTACTGCAGGGACACTGTACTGGCTTTACACCACCTTCTGTCTGGTTGTGTGTACATTAATCAATGCTGAAGAAAATGAACATGGTGTGGAAATAAGGTGATTCCTAGATGCTAGAAGAATTCCCTTAAGGGCTGCTAGAAGCACATGAAGCTTAGAGCATCCCAAAAATGTGGAGCGATACAGAAGTGTGCTGTTAAACCATGTTTGTACCCTTATTTCCTCCTGAGTTAAAGCAAGTGCAGAGTGCTGTGTGAGATTCATCGACAGAGGAAGGAACTGTGCTAGCTTCTCTCAGCACTAAGTAGACAACTCTCATTTGCATTAGACGTAATAGGTCAGACCCACTCTGAACAATCATGTAGGAAATCATGTAGGAAGTGCCACTTCTGGTAAGAGTTTCTACTCTGCTCTGTTGACATCAAAAGCTGCTCTGTCCATTTAATTTTCTTATTGTTTCCCATAGTCCTTCCCTGTCCCCCATGCATTGAATGTTTTAATGTAAACATGCTCCAGCAATATTATGTTTAAATATAAGTAAGAGACATCCCAGAATATCTCAACAGTATTGGTATTGCATATTTAATTCAAAAGCTTGCATGTGCTTTAAAAAAGTTTCTCTTCAAAATTGCATGCCTTTTACTGGAAAGAAATGTGTTGCGGTTGGATTGCATGTCATTGTCTAGTACTGACTAAATATTGATGTGTTATAGCAGTTTATTTTTAAGCTGTTTGGGATGAATCCCCAGCCAGTGTAAATTGGCCACACATTTAAGGCAATAGAGTGAAGCTGATTTATACCAGCTGAGGCTGTGTCCTTATGCCCTGTTATAATCTCTTAGTATCCCAAAATTAGTAAAGAATAGGGCAAGTATCATGAACCCAGGCAATATTTTCTTTCTATTTTTAGCAGAAAAAAATATATATAATTATCTTATTTCAAGACTACATCAAACACTCAGTAGTAATTTAAAATGTATATAAATATCTCATAGACTAAGAGGTAGATGTCCTATTCTAGGAATAGTACAGTGCAGAGCAATGCTAATGGCAATTGCTAAATGCATCTATTTGCCTGTTACATATGACACAAAGGAGGGTTATAGTAATGGCAGGGAAAAAAAAAAAGGCTTACAATATTCTTTTCTTCTTTTGCTATTCTGTGTTATCTGCCTTTATCTGTCTTTCAGTGCATTCCTTCTGGTAGGGTCTGATGGAAAAGTGGCAAGAATAAAAATGATCAGTAATACTAAACTCCATGTTTACAAAACGTTAGCTTTATCATTAAAGGCATCCTCTGTGCTCTGATGGAAGCATTTGGTACTTACAACTTAAGATTGCCTGGCATTACTGAGCAAGTAGTGGAAATTCCAGGTGAGGTGATTCAGCAAAATAGGGGTCAGGAGAACGCAGTTCTCTCTCTCTTTCTCTGTTGTTCCTGCTAAAAATACCAGGGCATATGGCAGCATATTTCAGCATCTTAACATACTAGGCTCCCTTGAGGACAGAAAAGAAGAGGAAATTTGTGCTGTTGAGCCAGATATAGATTACTGAACAGTGTTGCCAGTCACACAGAATGCTGGCAGCAAATTTGTTAGCAGAGTCAGTGTCTTACTTTGCCTAAAGGTGTTTCAGTGGTATTTAATGGGCCTTAAAGAGATGGAAATTAAAGCTAGTGGGAATGAGAAGTGGTATAAGCATTTTTATAAATTAGTTGTAGAGGAATTACACATATTGCATTAAGATATCCACTGCTTGTATATGTACCTTTCAGGTATTCCTTGTGACTGTTAGGGGTTGTCCCCCTACTTGAAATAATCAAAATGCATATTATAATTACATGGTTTTCCAATATCCATACACAGCAAGTACAAGATACTTACATGTAAGTACACTGTATTTACCTATATTTTTGCATAGTTTTTAGTGTGTACTTTGTGCCACTTAATAAAAAGCATTACTCACATATTTTTTGTTTCCTTTTTCTCTATTAGGCAGCTTATTCAATTAAAGTTGAAGTAGCTGGATTTTTGGTATGTTCATCACAGATTACCAGTTCCTAGGAGTGTAGAGATCAGACACTTGGAGGAGTCTGGATAAGCGGTGGGGGAAGCTGCAGCATGAACATGAAGATTTAAATCACCTCCTTAATTAAGCAATGTAGTATCAGATTTATGGTGCTAATTTTATAAACTTACCTTTAATTTGAATGGAATTGTAAAGGTAAGAACTCTGTTTTCCTTTTGGTAACACTTTACAATAAGTGGCACTAAATTACACTATAACGGCTATGTTACAGGGAAGTACATGTAACTACGCTGTAGCTGTTGATATAGCTACTGTACATGTGCGTACATGGTAACTTCAGTGCTGTTACAATCATGAATTACATAATTACAGATGATTCTGTCCTTTTTTTTCATTGAAATAGTTATATATATATTATACTGTAATGAAAATACACAAGATGTTAACTTTCATGTCTTATTTAGAAAAGTTGGTTTTCTTCACGTATTCCTTTATAGAGGGAATCTCAGTGCAAGATGAACCATCCTTAAGTAATGTGAAAGCTTTTTAAAGTGTTCTAGCTTAAATTCTGAGCCTCAAGTTAAACATCAGGTTCCTTAAACCGTTTCTTGCTTTGTCAGTTGACACTAAAAGAGTGGGAGGATGCACCCCTTGTCTTCTGATGCATCACTTTCTTATTCTTGAAGCATTAGGAAAAACATAAAATTAAATTAAAAAAAAAAAATTAAAATGTAGAAATAATCAGCAATTGACACTGTAAACAGTACACTGGCAGAAATTAGCTACCTGGTCTTGAGAAAGCTACTCTGCATGTGCGTGTGGGAGAAGATGTCACAAACATTTTAGCTAATGTGGTTCCCATTCAGAGCCTTCATTTTATGCATTTGCTAGATACCTTGAAACCATCATCAAAGGGGACTTTCAGAATGGGATCTCAAATAAAGGAAACAGACAACTGGTTAAAAAACAGCCTACTGAATATTCTTTGCTTTGAGTCATGGTTCTGCTTATAAGAGAATGATGCCTCTTCACACCTGGTGTAGTAATTTAAATCTGTGAGGACTAGATAGGCTTGTAAAGTGCTACCCAGTCAGAATTTGTCATTTGTGACTGCTTGTTGTGGTGTTTTTTGCATCTGCTTTGCACAGATGTAAGCGACATCACAAGGTACAAGCTAACAACGGATGACCAACTGCATTAAAAACCCGCACATGTGAGAAACTGCAATTAAAAAACAATGAAATAATCCATTTCAACAGTCCAATTTATATCTGTTTTTGCAAAATTTAAATGCTGTTTTTATGCCACTGGAGAAAATGGTTCAAAACAATTACCCCAAGGGCAATCCTACTTTTGAAGGTCCTGCCTGACCTTGGTTGGGAAATGGTTCAAGTAATAACCCTACTATTCAAGCAAGCTGGATCTAGGAAGAACGTAAAAAAGGCATAAATACCACGTCTGTGGGGAATTCCACTTGAGCAAATAAGGCCCTTGTCCAGGGAAGCACTTCTTTTTACGCATTAGAATAGTGCCTTACAGTTCAATGGAACTTCTCCCATGCCTGACGCTGAGCATGTGCTTAGATGCTTAGTTGAGTTGGGCCCCAGGTCCTGAAATAAAACCTTATAGTATGTGATATTGTACTATAGCTAATGGGACTTACAGTAGTGTCAAGAACCCATATTTTTGGTACCAAATAGAATGACTTCCTTTACCAGCCTTCTTATATGTGTATGTTTTGAAAGACATGAATATCTTGTAAACCTATACTAGTTTTCAATGTGTCTAGTAGCACCTACCTGGTTCTCTCAAACTACCATATTATATTAACATATTATTGCATTTTTCCACAGATGGGTATGGAGTGAACTGTAAAAACAAGCATGCAATCACATCAATGCAGACTTATTTCTTTAAAATGTCATACTGTATATGATTTATTATGTTAACACTCAACCACATCATATTATTTATGTCTGTATATTTTGAAAAAAAGTGCTGCTTTGATTGACGTCACCCTTTTTTCTTAGAAATTAACAAGATAAATGCTTCAACAAAAACAATTAAAATACTATAATATTGTCCTTAAAAGGTTTATACTCTTCTGATAAATAATCTGACAGCACCTTTATCTTCCATTTTACCATACTACATGATGTCATATTCCAAACTCTCCCTTTCCCACACAAAAATAAAATCCCAGGAGAAGGTCCTTTACAGCAGACCATCATGCTTTTAGGCTTCACAAGTACAGCAACCAGAGAGAAATATTCTTTTGTCAAAGGTGCAAAACTTAGGAGTACAACAAACTCCACTGAGACTAACTTGCATTCTTCAGTGTAGAATCATTACCAAGAGCTGATATGGCAACCTTGTTACTTCATTGGAAGAGGAAATAAGCCAATGGGCTTATAGTGTTTTGTTGTCGTAGTTAAGAGCATGTGATTTTTCAGCTGTCAATTACACAAAAAAAATCAGAAATAATCCAAACAGAGACTTTCACTGTGGAGCTAAAAGCATGGCAGGAATTCTCTATCATTCACGGTGACATAAGTTTGTACCTCACAAAATGCATAGACAGGAATTTAATATAAAGAATTAGTCCATTTACTGTATACACAAAACATATATCTTTTGTTTTAACACTTCTATTTTTTCTTTTTTTTTCTTTTTTTCCTTTTTTTTTTTTTTTTTTTTTTTTTGGCAAACCAACATAGAGAAGCAGCTCTGGAACTGCCAAATTAAAAATTGAGAATTTTTGCAACTCAACAGTATTTTTTAAGGATAGTAATCAAATGTGGTTGTAATTTAAAACCTGAGGCTGTGCACTGGTTGTTAGCTTAAAACTACCTTTCCATATAACATTGTGCTTCCATTGTATAACAAAGAAGAAATTAACAAGAACTAGAAAAGTTTGCTGCTGAACAGTGCTAGGACATACAGACAAAAAAATACTTATACATGTTATCTACTCAGAATATTGTTTTGAGTCATATTTAAAGGGATATAATGGACATTAGAAAATGCTTACTTGTGACTGACTTAGCTACTGCCAAAAAAGTTAAATATGTATCAAATAATGTTTCATTAAATTTATTATATGCACTATATACAAATACTAAAATGTCTTGCAGTCGTGCCCCATGAACACTTCAAATTTGAGTAGGCAGGTGAGTCCATGTGAAGCAAATAAATTATAAAAACAAAAATTACTCAAAACAACCTCTAATCTTTGTGATTCCAACAAGCAGAAGGGCAGGACAAATTTGTTTCAAATCAAGCACTATTATCTAACTTTGCAGAATTTGTATAGCTATTCAGTATGTTTTCACCACTGAAACATGGCACTGTTGTCAAGGTACCATT
This sequence comes from Anser cygnoides, assembly GCF_040182565.1. Lineage (NCBI taxonomy): Eukaryota > Metazoa > Chordata > Aves > Anseriformes > Anatidae > Anser > Anser cygnoides. The sequence continues at coordinate 86,328,740 of NC_089873.1, read as the reverse complement.
TAAAACATAACAAAGCAAAGCAAAGCAAAACAAAAAATTCAGTGGACAGTTTTTTTTTTGTTTGTTTGTTTTTTCCCACCAAATCCAAGCATACAAGAAACTATTCTACAAAGACTTCTGTTTGTATTTCCTAGGGCATATGTCTCAAAAACAAGTTGCTCTTTGACATGTATAAAACATTTTTTGTAAACCTCTAATCTTAGACTTAACTTTTTCTGTAAGTAAATTAGGTCCTTACCTAATAGTATTTGTTATGAATATTGTTCTATGACATACTAGTAGGGACCATGGTAAAAGAAAACTGAAAAAGAAGAAAGCTGCATAACACTTAAAAATGTAGAAAACTTGAATTAAGATGATGATTAACATTGTTAAGGCTGTATATTCAAGCACTGTATGTTAAGAGAGCAGTGGACATGAATTTTAGGCAATAAGAAATGTCCTGCTTTATGCATGATACTGTAATTATAGAATGAGGATGTCAACAGCTGATTGTTGGCATAAACTGGCTACTTATAGCAGGTATGCAAGTTAATAGAGATAGCAGAAGATGGCAGAAATGAATTTTGAAAAATGATAGCCAGTTTTCTCCAGCAGTCAGCCTGATAAGTAAAACTCCCAAGATTCTAGCTCTGCATCTAAATGAAATACTCTTTTTTCTCCTCTGCATTGACTTGGCTGCCTTCTGCATTGATAATGGCTGTGTCGGCATCAGGTGCATCTTCAGCTCCTTTTGCTTCATTTGTTAAATATGTTCCTATAGGAATCAGCACAACAAGAGAAAAAAAAAAAGAGATTAGTGTTTGTTTTTTTTTTTAGTTTTACACTGTATTATAGGAAGTACATTCCTAACAATACTCCAATTGCCTTATGAATGGACAAATATTGTTACACAATTTTAGTGTGAATAATACCAGTATGCTCAAGTTTCTAATTTGTCTAAGAAATATTTATAGTATTAACACTGGTAATCCACATACACAAATTCACATATATCCACATTAAATTAAGGAAATATTTTAAGAAAAGTCCATTTTATCTAGCTGCAGTAATATGCAATATATTTTGCAATTATACAATAAATGATAAAATCTTGGTTATTTTGACAAATGGGTACCCATTAAAATCAAACCAACCTTGGAGATTTAGATATTCATAAATGCTTTCTTTTTAATAGCCACTGATTTTTGTACTTTTATTTTGCATGATCTTATCTATGCTTTAATTTTACTTTAATTTTACTTTAATTGTATCACGGTCATTTCCGAGAATTACAAAACTGAGGTAGTTTCATTAATTAAACCCACTCGTATTATACTATCACAGACATTCTTACGCTCAGGGTATGAATAAAAATAATTGTGCACAATTGCCTTTTTCCTTTGTGAAAGTATGATTTATGTTGGCATAAGATGCATATGTTTTCATTCAGAAAAGTAAACAAAAGAGACACATTTTCACTAGCTTATTTTTCCCCCCCACAGTTCAATCAAAATAGTATTTTTATCAGCTTAGGTCTGCTCACCATATGATTATCCTACCTAAAGTGAAATTTAATGAGTTACTGCCAACACTAATCCTTTCTTCATAGCTTTTTTTTTTTTTTGGGGGGGGGGGGGGGCTGGTATGGGAATCAACTGAGTTTTAACAACTGGTCCGCAAGCCATTCAGAGGTTAAATCTCACAAAATGATTTTGGAATTAACAAGGTCAAAATGGGATCATAGAGAGGCTTAGTCAGAAAGCAGTGTCACTCCATCCCTCTTATCTCTGATGGTAGTGAAGATTCAAATTGAAGGGAACAGAGTTCTTAAGGTAAAATCTCTGACTAAAGTAAAGCTTGACCCAGGAATGATACCCTTATTCTGGTAGGACTATTAGTAGAAGAGTCACTGATCTAAAAATTCCTGATCAGTATTTCAAACTATCTTTTAAATGAATATTTAAAGTATCAGCACAAGAAAAATCTTGTTATATGTAATATAAATATATATTATTACATATTGATATATTATTATCTTGTTATATATATATATTTATATATACTGCTGAGTTGATCTACTAGTTAAAATTATGAAATTGTTTAATCAAGTGCCTATAGCTAAAGGCTAAAACCAAGGGGCAATCTTGTCTCTTAGTCTCTCTAAATCACTGACTCATGATATGGGCATGTAACTAGATATCCTTTGCCTTAGTCCAGTGAAAAACTGGATAAAAATTCAGGAACTTCACTCATGACTAGAGTGTGAACTGAGCTTGCTTGTCCAAATAATTCAGTAGATGGGGAAGGTGAAAGGGAACAGCATTCCCAGGTGAAATCATGCCTTGCTTCCAAAAGGGACTGAAGTTCCACTAAATCTATCCTACCTTTATGTCTTGCCAGGTATCGACCGAGGAGAATTATAGAACATAGCGTTACAAAGACAACTACAGCCACTATTCCTCCTATAAGAGCGTGGTCAGGTCCGGTCTGTCCAGCCAAAGCATTTGGATCTAGAGGGAGAAACAAAAACCAAAAGTGGTCCTATACAGACAAAAACTGACAGGAAAATTCACAATACCAAGTTTTATACTGATCATCCTGAAAATAGGGCATTTCTCTGTTTAATATTCAGCATGGTTATTCCCATTTTTACTACCAGTATCTTATCAACAACATAGTGCTGCTTGTATTCCCAGATTGTTAAAACCCTGAGGACATCACAGTTATGAAAAGTATTACCTTCTTCTTCTTTGGCAGAGGTTATTAAATGGGAAAGGTTTTTGGTTTTGTCCTCGTCATTTTACAACTGAAAACCTGGCCACAGCTATTTATAGAAGGAAAAACAAGGAGCTGAGAATTGGGGATCAGATAGCATCAGCAGAATAGTGTCTGCATAATACATAATTTATAGACTTGATTCTCAGTGGGGAACCCTTATATATTCTCTTCCTCTCATTCCTATCCTATTGCACCAGAAATAAAAAGGCAGATAAAGTGCAGCCTTGCCAAGTTCCTCTGCACATGGCTGAGTCTGCATGAATTTGGTCAGATAAAGGTATCAGGCAACCTGAAAGATCATCATTCACTCTCAATCCTCAGTTTGAGAATTTACTGTGAATACTCTATTAATGCCCAAACTGAACAAGCTGCAATATATACAACAGTGTACTAGCAGCTTCATTTTACTAACTCTGGGCAGGGTGCTACCGTGAATACTGTCAGATTCAAGCTTCTCTGCCGGTCATTTGTCTGTTCTGTTAGCTGGTGCTTTACAGAAGTTGCAAAAGAGCAATCACGGAGAAATGACACTACTTATGGATGAGTGATTCTTTGGAGCTTTTGAATAATGAACCAGCAACCTTTGACTGTTGACTCATCTGAAATATGCAAAAGAAATAAAAAAAATCAATCAAAGGATCCTGCTAAAATTGCTGTTTTAATGAAAATGCCTCTGCTACAAAGTAATAGTAATTCTCTCAAGATGCTATTAGCATGTTCTCTATGTTGCCGTCAGTCTACACACACTGCTTCAAGGGCATTTCCCTTATAGGAGCTATTTATATTCTACGGATAGTTTGCAAACAACTTCTTTGTTTTGCAAAAGAGAAAGGCAGGAAAAATAATTACACAGAAAAGAGGGCAACCCTGTAAAGATGACTAAATGGTCTCTGGTAATGCCTAGGAACTGTGATTTTGTGATACCATAACTATGTTCTGCTGACCGGGATCACTGTGTTATGATGAGATGCATAAATATATCTATATACACACAAATGTATATAATTATAGCATTATATAGATGAAATGAAAGAAGCATGCTTTTCCCTCCTTTTGTAAACTGTCAGGCAGACTGAAAATGCGCTTTCAGGTTTGCTGGAGCACAGAGCAGTGTGGTCCATGGTTATAGACACGTTCTGCTCTTCACAGTCACTGAATCCATGAGGCATGGCTTCTCCACTTATTGCTGGCTTCACAACTCCCAGCTGTTTCTCTTCCGGCTGCTAAGAGGACTTTGCGGGAAATGCCTACAGCAATTCTGCGGACATGACAGCAAACTTGTTAGGGGCCTCAAGAAAGCTAGAAACACTTTATAGCTGTACCTGCCTCCTCCTCTGTCCCCATGAGCCTCTTGGTATGATGCTACTGTTGGTTCACTATGCTGAGTATGGAAGATCAGTTCAAAAGGCCATTGGCTCTATTTTGGTGATCAAAAATGACCCTGAGCTTCGTATGCCAGCAGCCTTGTGGAAAGAAACAAGAGGGCTGAAGTCTCATCACCCCAAAGCCACAGCTTGGGGCCGTCCTTCCCCAAGCCTTGCAGAGGCTCTGCTTTCCATGGCGAGTAAGGAGGTGATTGCTGACTTAAGAAAATGGAAGGTGACAGCTTGCTGCAGAACTGTCAGCCTGCTAGAGCCATCTAGCAAATTCCTCCTTCTGTGATGCCTGTGGCAAAGTTGCTGTAAACCTGCTCCCTGTGGCTATAAGGCAGCACAAATTTGGGCACTCAGGAGCAGCAACATCCCCAGCTGCTGCATGCAAGGTGCAGGAGATACTCTTCCTCAGCACCAGGCCAGGAACAGTATGAACTTGTTTTCTCACTAATAGTCCTATATACTTGCTAATATACTAGCAGTAAAATTAATGAATTAAAGGAGGTATTTTGAGGGATAATATACTTCCTGATGCAGAGTATAATCCAAAGAAAGACTAGCATGGCACTTTATCTGGAGGCATTTCTTGAAAAGCTGACTGAAGTGTCCAAGCTCAATACTCAGATTTACACATCTCTCTTCTGTGAGCTTTAATAAACATTACAGATAAAAAAGCTCACAGTACACTGTGATGAATATGCCTCTGTGTTTTCTTCCTCAGGTGATTTCCTGTATATAGGACCTCACTCCTCCTCTTGTTAGTGTTGGGGAGAATCGAATGGATGTTCTATTAATGTTTCTCAGGTGATGGATCATACAGTATAATTAAATATTATTAAATGTACTTACATTATCAAGTAATCTATGTATACTGGAAACTTAGGGAGTACATTGAACAATCAAAAGAATCGTTGGAGGGGAACCCCGGGAGGGAATAGGTACAACCTGACCTTGGATAAGGGCCTGGAAATGATGAAGTGAGTTGAAGCAGAACCGAGGAGCGGAGAGAGCATGCGTCGAATAGAAAGGTGAAAAGTTTAGCGAAGAGGAAGACTCCTTACTTCATCTGGACGACCACCTGGACGACCACCAGAGTGCGCCACGCATGTGCAAAGGGGAGGGGAGCTAATTAGAATGAAAAGCGAGGCTGATGTTGCAACCTGTAATGAATATGTATACCTGACGCAATGTTGTATGTATAAATAACGGCTGGGAAGTAACGGGACTTGAAGCCAGATTTGGGCACCTGCCCCGGCTTCCAGCGCTGAATAAAGCACCTTCATATAATCACTTGGTGGTTATGTGGTTGCTACGCTAACACTCTGACATATGCAATTCAATGGACTATCTGAAGTTACATAAAGCTAGCATAAATATAAGGTTCCCCACGTCTAAATGAAGATTAATGGGACTCTACTGTTTCTGTAGGTTGACATTTTTAACTTTAAAATTAATTTTACCTTTTCATTGGAATGCAAAGGTAGTATTGTATTTCTGGTGAAATCTCTTAACATTGGTATGAGGGAAAGATTATATTGATAAATACTGTCACACAAATTTTTCCACAAATACATTGTACATGACTTATCTCTAGTATTACCACAGGGAAAAAAAAATTATTTGTTAAAAAGAAAAAAAAAAAGAAAAAACAGATGGAAGGAAAGGAAATAAAGAAAGATCCTCAAAAGTGTCCAACATTTTCTTGAGAAACAAGCATTCTTTCACAGCAAAATGAAAACCTGCACAACATAAACAATACTATAAACAGGAAGAGCTCCTCATAGAAATATTATCCTCATAGAAACATAATGTTAACATTAAATATAAATATGCTCTACATTATGCATACAGAGTAATGTACTATACATTTGCCGTTCATGAAATGACCTAAGCCCCATGAGTGAATTATAGATCTGGGACTATCTACCATCTCATAAATAATTACTATGTCAAAAAGTGCCTGAATGGTATCTGAAAGGTAGAAATATAGCAGTTTAGAAAATATGTCATTTTGTATTTAGGTATTTATACAGTGAGGAAATACAATTATCCAAGTGTTCTGGGCATTTTCATTACCAACTCCCATTAGAGTTGGTGAAAGTGTTAAGTATGTATTTGGGTGCTGACCACTGCAAAGTTTGCTTTACAAAAACAAAAACAAGGACAAAAAAAATTATTTGGATTATTTTTAGATTACCATTATAAGCTTCATGAGCTTTACCATGTAAATCTTAGCCTGCCACATACATATAACAAGTAAATGAAATCTTAATTATGCAATAAATACTTATAATTCATCTGTTTCCAGGAAAAACAAAAAATCATTCTGTTCCTTTTAAAAATATAGACTGTTTTTTATTGCATGAGCACAGGAAGTAACAATACTCATGGACTGAGACAATGAAGTTCAAATTTCTTAATCAGACTAGGTCTTCAAAGATCTTTTTTTTTTCTCTTTTTTTTTTTTTCAATCTTCGAAGAGATTAAGAAAATTTTGCAGTAGAAAATGACACAAAAGCTCATAGTTATTTTTGTTTGTTTGATTGTTTCTGTCCTAAATGCAGGAAGTACCTTCATAATACTGATTGCTTATGTTGCGAAATTCCATCTGTTTTCAACTTCTGGGATTTAACGTTTGTTCACAGATTTACAGAGATAACGTACTTAAAATGAGTAAGAGAAAAATAAGGGATCGTTCATTAAGGAGTGAAACATCATATAAACCTTACACCTATTAAGTAAGTAGATAAGGGCATTTTGTGACCTGATGACTAAGTTTCAGTGTAAAATATTTTTATGTGATTTCACACATTAGTTAAGCAGAGAAATGTTGAAACATTTTTTCATGCTTTTCCATAAAGTATATGGTAATTATTCATCTAATTTCATTTCCTTCCTGCATAAGTTTCCTTCTTATTTATGCATAGTTGACTTAACTGGGCAGGCTGCAGGAAAGGGTCAGATAACCCTTTCCCGAGCCATGGGAGAACAAGCACATCTGTGAATGCTGAAATGGTTCCTTATTTTGGGGACTATGCTCAAGTAGTCCCTTTTACTGTAAAACTTTATTTTTGTGTATTTTTGGCTCTGGTGTTGAACTAGAACAGTTACACAAAAATCAATTTGAATACAACATACCTAGTTTTGAGGGATCCAAAATAATGATTTAAACTGACCATTTCTACTAACATAAAAATTGGAAGTAAAGGCCCTAATTTGCTCTGGAGGTTAAATAGCATTCACAAAATGAGGTCATATTAAGCAGACATATTATTTGTAAATTACTGTTCCTTAAGGCTGGAAAAAGAACAGGAATGTCCATTTCTCAGACAAGTGCTGAAACCAGCAGCCTACAGTTAGTTTTACTAATTTCATGAACAATCCATTACTTAGGCAAAAGAGAACTGTTCCAGCAAGAGATCCTAGGGTATGGTATCATGTCACAATTATGGCAGCAAAATCTCTTCAAGTGACTTCTGCTTCTTTCCCCAGCTTCAGGGGCTTATTATCACTTTGCAAACTCTTCATGCTTTGGACAAAGCCATTGTCTGAAGGGCCTGGCTCAAAATCAGGTCAGTAAAGCAATGTGTATTTAGGGGTGGGGAGACCCTAAAAGCACCACTCCCCCAATAAATAAATAAATAAATAAATAAATAAATAAATAAGAGCTCTGCCCTACTTGAAGAGCTGGTAAATTGATGCAGATGAGGGCAGGGTGAGAATGTGTGGTGGAAGCCAATGAATATTTTTAAGTGCAAGTATTTTTTAAGTGCCTTAGTTGCAGGACAATATAATGCAGAAACAAGCAAGTAATGGACAGGGAACTCTGGCTCTTCCATTTTGGGTCCTCTGAAGCTCACCACTAAGTATAAGTTAAATTAGAAATATTATATTAGAAATATCCCCCATTTCTCTGCACTTCAGCTTGGTTTCCTAAGGAGAGAGAGCTCGTGTGATCATGCTCTTTTACTCTCTTCAAATTACTTACTTAAGAACCATGGATCAATTACAACTAATTTTAAGAGACAGTATAGATCTCAAGATCATTGTTTTCCTGTAACTGTCCTGAAAGGACTGCTGCAGGAACTCAGACCTCATCAAATATCAGAGAACCTACAGGAAGGAAAAACCCTAATAGAGACAAAGGCTTCATCCAAAATCTGTGCCCAAGAATCAATTTTTCAATAAAGGTTTCTCTCCATTGTGAGTTCTTTGGTGTCTAATAAGACACAGATACCTTTTGAAGCTTTTCATATGATTAGGAGCCATTTGTAACATCTCAGCCCTTCCCACATCACCTTTTTCTCCTTCCCTCCATACCTACCCTTCCTGCTTCTATTCCTTCTTCTCTTATAATTGGTCAGCTCACACTGTAGCATTTGGATAACTCAGTTTAAAAGTCAGTCAACCATGAGGCACGATCTCATTGGAAACTAGAGAGTATTTCTTTCTGCAGCCTATAGAATAAACTTGTATTTTAAAAATGTATTTAGGCTAATATCATCCACCAGTTTCAACCATAGGACTGTATAATTTTTTATTGTTCCATAAATGTAAGCTTTGGGGAATACTAGTAAGTAAATACATACATACATACATACATAATTCCACAATGATTAGTCTAACTCGAGCAGGAAAAAAAAAAAAAAAAAAAAAGACCAAGATAGGAATTTACTCACAAATATGGATAAGAGATAGGACTGTATTGACAGTTGACAAGGTATTTGATTTAGGAATAGTGGCATGGGTGCTGCATGTGATAAATGCTGGTGAGTAGATTTTACTCATTTTAGCATCTTAATTTGGGCATCACACAGTTCAATTTCCCTTGCCTGGCCTGGAGTGCTGAAACAGGTATTTTTAATCTCATTTTGTAATATGCCACTAACCACTACAATACATGTACTTGAAACTTGTGAAAGTATGGTTAGGGGGGAAAAGAAAGTTTCTAAACCTTCATTTAAATTGCAAAGAGTAGCTGCCCAAGGGGGCTGGTTGTGAAATTTGTTGAAAATGTGTTTTGTTATTAACCAATTCTGAACTTAAAATATGTGACAGGCTTCTTTTTCCTTCAGTGCCTGAAGCAAAGAAGAACAAAACAGTGTGCTAATATACAGCATATATAAACTGCTATTTTAATAGGAGGACATCATCAACCATAGAGAAGACATGCAGAAAAAAAAAGTTTACTTGTAAACCTTCAAAAGAATTGATAGCCTTTTCTTCCCACATTACTGCAGTAGCACATTTGGCACATTTTGCCTCTGTTTTTTTTCAAAGCATTGAATTATATATACATTCCTATTAAGAAGAGCCCACATCCCAGAAGGATTAAAGTCCCACACTAATGTTTCAGCAGCTGAATCTACGTCTTCTTTTGAGAGTTCATGTTCTTATGAATCTAAGATTTCTTTCAGTGGAGGTAAAAAGAGCAAGGTTTTCTTGGGTGCATTTGTAAATAAGGAGCCCTTATCCAAGGTAAATACAAACATTACCCACATCTATTACTTTGCAAATATGTGTTTTTTTGTTTGTTTGTATATTTGTTTTTTGCAATATAATGCTAATAAGAGAGCTGTATATCTACATTGGTTAAGACATGAAAAGTTTAACACTATTTTACAGGGTCCTTAGAGCCTTGTTCCAGATTTTGTGTCTTGTGTTTTGTTTCATTGACACAGTTTTTAAATTTTTTTTCTTTTTCTTTTCTTAGGGTTTCTTTAAAAGCTCCAGTTTCATGAAGGGAACAGTTCCTCTAATTACAGCACATAGCAGAATTCTCTTATTGACAACATTGTATTTTTGTCCTTCAATAAACTCATTAATTGCTTCAGACTTTGTCTTAAGAAAAAAAAAAAAGCACTAAAATCTGCAATTTTTTTCCTTCATCCTACTTTCTGTAGAGGATAATGAAGTGAATTCAGCAGGTTTTGAAGAAATACTTGCAGCCTGTCCAGTTATAACTTCTGGCTACTGAAATGGGAGAATATAGAGAAACAGACAACTGGCACAGATGACTAAAATTTCCCTGTTAAATCTCTCTCCCTGAGTGAGTCATCTGTAGGCAGCAGAACAACAGACAGGTGATGGCTTAACTCTGCTTCCAGCATTTTAATTTTCGTCTTCTTCTTAAGTTCCAGAATGCTCAGTGCCTCCCTCCATTGCAGAAAACAAGAAAACAAAACAGAGCAGACTGAAGTTTGGAAACTGCAGCCTATTAGTTACTAAAAAAAAAAAAAAAAAGAGAGAGAGAGAGAGAGAAAAAAGAGAGAGAGAGAGAGAGAGAGAAAGAGAAAGAGAAAGAGAGACAGAAAGTGCCAACCCTGCTTAGAAAGTCAAAGATGCATGACTTCCTATTTTCTGAGAAAACTGCATTTCGTAAGTGTCATCTTTCCCCTGATGACTTTCCATCAATAAATACAGGAGGATCCCCCCACTCTTTTCTGTTTTCTTCATCAACAAAAAAGGACAGGCACCAGCTGGAGTAGGTGTGTGTATGTGCACAACTCCTTCTCCTGTCATCAGAAGTTAATTATCTATATAAATAATGAACCATTCTCTAATTAACACAGAGACAAGAGGTGCCAATGAACTCTCCTGCTCTCTTCCTTGTAGTACCTTACAGTTGTGGCCTTTGGTCACTGCCCATGGATTTAAGTCTGCTAGGCAGAACATGCAGATGCCTGTGTGGGAAGGGGTGGGTGCTCAGCAGAGCGTTCTGACACAGGCACCTCTTGCAGGGCTGGGTCCAGGCTCTCTCCTGGTCTCTTCTACTCTTAGCTTTCACTGACCATGAGAAGCAACACATTGTCACAACTACTCATCACTAACTATGGAGAGGTTGTTAAAAGATAATCCCTCAAAGCATTTAAGAAGGTAATTCTGCTAACCTTAAGGAAGTCCCAGTAGCTCAAGCCTACTAGAAAGCAGTATAAAGGTTTCCAAGGTGACTTTTTTGCCATCTTGATTTATGCTGTCTTTTATACAGAATCCACCACAGATTGATTCCCAGGGCCAACCAGTACCACTGTACAGCTCAAATAATACACACTACCCCAGGAAAGCAGTGCAAGGAAGATATGCTTTCAGCCGAGGAATGATACAAAACAAATGGAGAAGTTCAATGAAGTGCAGGTAGAGAAACAGCTGTTCCTGATGGCAGAAGCTAGAGAGAAGACTTTCTCACCAGTAAGGCAGAGAAGCAGACAAAGTTAGCAGTGAACATGCATGGTTGTATAAGGATCAGAGGCATGAGCGGATTCACAGTTGCACAAGGCACATTCTACTGAATCCATTCATGAGAGTTTTAAAAACAAGAAGGGCAGCTTCAATTTAATTGAAGTACAATTCTAATTAAAACTTACTCTGCGGTGGAAGAAAGCCTATTGTTCAAATGAATTCTTTATGCTTGTCATACTAATTTTTCCTTACCAAATCAGATTACAATAATTATAAGCCTATAACGACATCAAAACACCCCAGTAAACCAGCCACTTACAGCCAGAATCTGACACCTTACTCATGCTGAAGAACAATTTAATCTGTCGTGGGACTACTCAGTATGAGTAATTGTAACAGAATTTCCTCTTTGGCAGTTAATAGCATATTTTATCTGTCAATATATCTCTAGAAGATTAGCCAGGCATGCTTGCGGTTAGGGTAACTGATCCAAAGGAGGCTGTTGACTGACCCAGCTCATCTCAGAAACTTAGATGTGAGAGACATTAGCAGAGACAGTCTCTTGTAATGCACAGAGTAACAGAAAAGACGAATAAATTATTGATAGGAAGGTAAGTACTCCTGTTAACATTTAAGGCATCTGTTATAGCCATTTTAATTAGGGAATAAAATCCTATGTAAATTCTTTGGGACAATGGCGATATCCATTAGTGAAGTTTCTGTCCAAGCTATAAAACTACCTGGAATTTGTTTGAATTTTTGCCTGTGGTTTAATTGAATGCTATCCATTCTTTATGCCAACTCCATACTAATGGAAACAACAATATTTTCCTCATTTAATAATGACATGCTTGATGGAATTCGATATCTTAACCAAATTCTCCTCTGGGAACATTAAGACTTCGTTGCTTTCAGATGCCTTGAAGTTAAATACCATCCAGCTATTAGTAAGAGACTGTTTGCTCTTACTACCATTGATTGGTAATTGATTTGCTGCAAATAAGGTCTGTCTTTGTTTTCCTAAAGGCTTTCTGTATTCATAAAAAAAATAAAGCTACGCAGTTTTGGGTTTATGGGCCTATTTTTTTGAACTCAGCAGCACGCATTCATTTCTAGCAGCATTCGTGATCTCAGTTGTCAGCACCGCTAGCTGCAATACATACGGATTCTACCACGGGGGTCACATCCACACTAGTTTGCATCTGACAGATTCATTTCCTACCTTCTCTTGAGACAGCCACAAGGACTGAAAAAATCAGAGGTCCAGTGTAATTACTATGTATATTTCAGATTAAATAAATGCGATAAAAGCCTCCATCTGGCTGTTGATCAAACGTGCAAAGACAGGCTGATTTTCAGTGACATATTACAATATGTCTCTTGTAACAGTCCCAAATGCCATCCTGTAAATTACTTACATTTGGGATTACTTGACTATGGCAGACAGAAATATTACTCACTGCTTAAGTGCTGCCTGTTGGGAGCATGGGAGACGTGGGCTAATCTTAAAGTTGTTAAGCAAGGCATTAAGAAATAATGGGGCCATGTTTTTTTTTACTAAATGGTGATTGTGCTCACACTATTTGAAGATGGCAAACCCAATTTAATCATAGCCTGAGCTACGTTCCTGATGTTGAAAAGCTGTAAAAGGTCTGCAGCTGGGGAAATAAGTGTAAGCGGTGTGCTGGAACGGTTCTTGAGAAGAACTTTAAAAAAAAAAACAACAGAAAAATCCTACAAAATATGTTAATAGCTTCAAACTATATGCCATCTGCTCACAAAATGCAAGCCTCTTTCTAGACAGAAACTCTGAGATTCAGGGCCTTTTGATAAAGAAAAATCCCAAGCAGGTATCCAACAAAGAAACAACAGAAATTTCAAGGGAAAAATAGAAAATGACACTGCCATTTCTCCAATTAGTGTGCACATCTCCTTGCAGTCGTAGTTGCAATATGTGTAGAACCGTAACTCACCACATTACTGCAGGCCTTTTAAAGAGCTTATGGTACAAAAGAAAGGCTGGGAAAAAATAAGGGGATATTCATAGGTCAACTAATTGTGGCAAGCAGGTCTGTTCTTTCTTATGACTTATAGCTCCTTGAGGTTTACAACTCTTAGAAAAACAAAGAAATTAATTCTAAATCAAAAATACTACGGCTTAATTTAAAAGATAAAACTCTTTTCCTGGCCAAACAATGGATATTTCTTGTCTACAAGATCATGTTTGTCCTTGCTGAACATCCATTTTGCCCACTAGGTGTACCAGGACACTCTGTGGAAATCAAGGCACTGCCCAAGGAGAGCTCTGGCCCTCCAAATCCTTGTTGTAAAGAACTCCCTTGTTTCTATACAGGTCTTAAAAGGACAAAACCTTCATACTTCAGTGGTTAAAACTGATTTCCTTCTAGCCACAGATCTGGAAAAAGTGCTTGGAAGCATTCATGATATTTTTGGTTCTAGAAATATTCTTTTTATCTCTTATTTGGTGACTCCAAGAAGTAACTTTCCCTTCCTTCCCCAGTTCAATTCTCATTCTATTTTAATTGCATGAGAGATTCCATATAGTCCTTTCACTCTGAATTGTCTTATTAGCCCACATCACTCAGCATCCAATCTTAACTGAAGTGGTTCATAAATTACATTTCCTCTTAAAAGGTCTCTGAAAACTTAGTTCTCTCTCTAGGAAAGCAGAGACACAAAATGTGAAAGAAAAAAAAGAAGGTTCCAAACAAAGCAGGAACTAGCACAACTCTCCCAAATGTCACTACTGAGCAGCTTTTCATTGTCTATTTCCTTCTTCCCTTCCTTCCTTCTTTCCTAGTCTGTTCCCTTTACATTACAGCTATGTAAGGAACATGATGTTTCTCTTTGAAGTATTCTATGAGCATAAACTCATTAAAAATAAAGACGCACTCCTAAAAATGTGATTCTGCTCATTATAACCCTCTATGCAATGTAGTCAGCAAAATGTTGGTTACAACCATCTGTAACAATCTTTCTTGAAATGAAACTAGTAGATAACACATTCATCTGAAAAACAAGGAGTGATTCTGAAAGGCTGAGCTTATAAAACAAAACGTGGATATTTCAAGTTTTCCAATGCTATAGCCCTTGATTCAGTAAAGCAAGTAAGTATGCAATAAACGGGACTTAAAACACGGTTAAGTACTTTTGTTCAGTTGGAAATGGAGTGTCAGATCCTATCTTCAGTTTACAAGACACCAACTACCTCAGGAGACACAAATAAACTGAATTAGGAGCTTTGCACTGCTTTAACAGTGAAAACCAATGTCTCTGGCCCAACTTTAAAAACTTTAGGTATAAACCCTTTAAACTTAAGCATAAAACTTTAAGAACTGTAAAGCTTCAGCAAGCTGCTCCTCCTCCTGCAGAGGTGAGATTCACGAATTCAGAGCCCATCACAACAGCTTCTCTCTGCCACCAAGACGGCCGAGTCTGGTGCCGGCTGAGGCTGCCAGCCTGCGGTGCTGAGCAGCCTGTAACCAGAGAAGCCCCCTGGCTGTCAGCAACCTCTCATCAAAAGCCCTGCTCTCACCACCTGGGCCAAGGAGGCAGCATGTGGCCTGTTCCTGCAAAATCTGTTTTGGTATTTAAGGTGAAAAGGTTTTCTTTGTTTGTTTGTTTGTTTTATTTGTTTACTTACTTACTTATTTGAAATGTCTTGCAATCCAGCGGAATCATAACAAGTTACGCTTGTTCTGCCTAGTGATGGCATAGTCTGCTCACAACCACATGATGCCTGCAGGCTGGTGAGCTGTCCCTCCAGAACACCTGCTCGTGATGCACCTTGAGGGGAAAGTTACTTTTTGAGGGATAATTACGAAAAATGCAGGTTTAAATCTTTTCCATGTAACAAATAATTTGCATGAGTTTTGACGTGTTTTCTTTAGCTGTGCCTCAGTTCCCCTAAAATAACTTGAGCAACGAATTACTTTGACTCATAGAATGACTCACAGAACAAAGAATGATTCTGAGATACTGCAGTAGTAGCAGTAAGGCAGGTACTTAACCTATTCTTACAAGCAATATCCAATATAAGTTATTTTGAAATATCTGAAATGGATTTTTGTGGTTTTAATTTTTATTAAGCTTTTGTTGGATATATTTTTATCTCAGGATAAAAGGTAACTGAGCATCTATTATTATATGTTTCCATAATGAAGAAATTAATAGCTTTTTTTTCTCAGAGATGAGACTGAACAAGATAACCTTAGGCAGCTACACTACAATATGTAATTCACACCAGGTAACTGATATAGATAAAAATAAATAGAAATATGGGAATAAGACAGAAACAGGATGGAACAACTTCCAGATTATGGTAACAAACAGAAAAGTATTAGAAATGTTGTTAAATGCTGTTAAACAGACATGAAGCCTTCGGTTCACAAATAACCTTTAATTTAATAGGAAAAGTTGTTCCATTTGAATATTAGAATCATTAAAGATGTAGGTCAGCTGCTACAAGAACATTGTGGGGAATTAATATCTAGAAAAATGAACAGCTACAGTCCCCTGGCTTCAGTTTTCTTTTTCATGCCAATAATGTCTACTCTCACATCAGTACCAATAATTTATGCACTATAGTCAAACTTACAAAATTATGATTATAACTTCTTGATACTTAGTTAGACTAACTTCCTAAAATCTCAGGGAACATATTATAAAGGTTAGTTCCTTTACCTTTATGCTAATGAAATACAACAATACAGTTTGTAACTTTAAAATTAAATGAAGCAAGCAAATGTGTATGTTAAGGTTTCAATAAATGGTATTACAAGCTAATTCTGCCATTTTTATGATAACTGAGTAACAGAAGCTATCACAACAATCACAACAAAAAAGCCACACAATGCCACTGTTTTAAAATTGTGTACATGCACGCAATTGTTCAAATACACAAACATATTAGATATTTCATAGAATATCCCAAGTAGGAAGGGACCCACAAGGATCATTTCAAAGGACATTTGTGCCTTTCATTGCTGCCATAGGGATTAAAGTGATTAAATCTTCATGGTGCTATAAACTTATATTGTTTCAAAAATTACCAAGGCTGTCTCTGCAAATATAAAACATACTATCATGTATTTTGCATACGTCAAACATGACAATCCTGGTGAATAATACACAACAATAAAAGAGAGCACCAAATTCAGATTCTGCAAAGGTAAGCTAGTTAGTAGTGGCTGCTTGCACTTGAGGACAGTAAGGGTCACCATGGCCATTGGGGTCTGGACTTCACAAAGTATGAGTGACATTTATTCAGTCTTATGAAGAGAAAGCTAAAGGAGGAAATATCGACTACTATTGAAATATTATCAAATACTATCACCTGGGAAGGAGGAAAGAAGATTGAGCCAGACTCTTATTGGAGGTGTGCAGAGAAGAGAGGCAATGGACACAATCTGGAACATGGGAAATTCCAATGCGATATTAAGAAATTTCTTTCATCACAATCCGGTCACACACTGGGGCAGGTCACCCAGAGAAGCTGTGTATTCTCCCACCCTGAACATAATGTAAAACTCACCTGAATGAAGCCCTGAAAAACCCAATATATGGTGGCCCTGCTCTGAGCTTGGTTTGAACCATTTGATCATCAGAGAACTTTTCCACTGTAAATTATTGAACAATTCTAGGAAATGGATGATAATCCATCAAAACTAAAAATACATGAAAAAGATAACAAAAAATAGATAAAGAGGTTCTCTGTATTTTTGCATCTTAATACAAGCACAGAATTAATATTACACCAGCAACCTGCAGATGGATGCTAAGATTGTACTACTGCTTTAAGATGCTCTGTTCTTTCTGTGTTGTCTTAAATTGTTGCCATCACTGCTATATCCATACTGTCAAAACTTCAAGAGGCTCTCCAGTTACTTTTCTCCTGCCTTCTAGTAATGGACACACTTGAATCACGGAGCAGGGGTTCACATAATCCCTTAGAAATGATAACACAGAAGGGAGCTCTATGTTGGCAGAAAAAAACTACCTTATGTGATATCAAGGGCTTTGTCTTCCTATAATAATTTATTTTTCTTGAAATAAAATTTATTCTTTATCTGAAAAACAGGGCCACAGCAGCCTTTCTGAATAAATAAATAAATAAATAAAAATGTTCCATACTAGATTATTTCAGATAGTGTTTCACAAAGCATTATACATAATATGAATGTCAAAGATCACCAAACTGTTCCAATGGTCTTTCCATCAAATTACGTTTACAATTACTGGGAGGTTAGATCTGCAAAGAAATGAACTGATATTTCAGCTTCCTGGGGCAATTGCAGTATTTTCACTTACAGGATTTCAGTTTTATGGCGAACTTGAAAAAACTAGTGTAATTCCGTTTTTCCCAGGTATAGCTAGGTTTATTTATAGCAAGGTCAACTCATTTGAAATCTCGTTGTATCTCTTTACTCACTGGAGAAATTGTTACGCAAGTAAAACTCTGGATGGTGCTGTTTCTCTGTAATAGCAGGGGGTAGGAACCAGCAACCACAAAAATTGCTTTTCAGCCTGTCAGACTTGATATTCAATGCACAAAACATTTCACAGATAAAAATATACTGCAGCTTATCTTCATGTAATAACAGTGAGCATACATCTTGCAAAATACACCGTAGGCCACAAACGCAGCAAAGATTCTAATGGGGCTACCACACCGAAGCCCTCATCTAACAATATGACATCTAAATATATGGTCCAAATCTTCTCCAGAAACCTGGTGAGATGCAATCCTACTGCAAAAATTCTCTTTTGAAATTTCTCCACTCCAAATGCCCCCAAATTCTATGGGAAAACACTCTGGAGTGCTTTTAGCATTCCTCCCTTCCTCCAGTTCTCCCCAGTCCTTTCATCTTTGGTAATGCGACTCTGGGAGACGAAAAGTTCTCAGGAAATCTGCCAATGATAGAGTATCCCTACTATACTTATCTGTGTGTTTCCACAGAATTTTCTGCATCTCCTGCCCTCCACAGTTCTAGCACCATCCTTCTCTGGAGTTACTTTTCATGAAAGATGCTCATACTCATCCTCATCAAAACTGTAATTTAAAAGGAGTTTCCCAGTGTTACAAGCAGCTGCACAAATCCTGTTACTTCCTTGTTACTGTGTTGTTGCCATTTCCTGCTACTGCTTTGTAAATGAAGCAGAAGTTCTCCTTGTCTCAATAGTAAGTTCCATGAGACTGCTTGCACTTTTTTTCTATTTGATGTTATTGTGTACTCAGGATGAGATCCAAATGCATTTTTAAATATTTTTAAAGCATCTTAGGACAAATTTGAGCGACGAAGTCTTGAAATATGTTCACAAAAGCGTGACTTAAGCCATTTAAAGGATAGCGAGACAAATGTGTCCCTGACAAATACATCCTTGGATAACTAACATGCTGTACTGTGCATGCCTAGAGGCACCACTGTTTTGGCTGAACTGATCATCTAGGTACCTGCCTCTGCCATAAAGTTGTTTTAAATTCACAAAGTACGTGTCCCTAGCCCTAAGTTGCCTTAGGGCCCAATTGATTTGTTTTACTTCAAGAATGTTAAATACACACTTGAAAACACTGAATTCAAATCACGTTGCACTAGCTACAGACAATTTTATTCAAGATGCGACATGAAGAGGTGCAGAATCACCATGTTTCACTGTGAAAGTTAAGATTAACAGGGAATATTACACTAAATAGAATTCTGGCAGACATGAAAGCATGTGAAGCCCTCTGCAAAGCATAAGGGCATCATCACAACAAAACTGCACGCTATGGACATGACCACCTTTGCACTGTGAGACAGAAATGAAGTCCCCAGAAGCTAACAGGCATGTTATCTGAGAGACAGGGTTTGTGACCTCGATTTAAGAAAATACCACCTTTTCATGGTACTGGCTTGGAGCATATGTAGAGTGAACACAGGAGTTATTGCACCCAAAGAACAGTTTGAAATGCCTAATTCAGCGCTGACCTCCTCTTCTGTAGCTGACTGCCTAACATCAAGGACCAAGTAGCAGGTTGTCTCTTCTTTGGCCTGATTCTCTGTTGACTTGGTGTCCTGAAAAAAAGCAAATTGCTCCTAGGCAAATAACTCGTAAGATGGATGCAATGACACCTCCCTTGCCTCATCTTTCTCTCATGTACAAACAAGTGTGTGCTGACCAGCAGTGATATGATTTGGCCTTGGGCACGATCAAAATATTCCAGCACTCCGCATGGGATACAACCTAATATCAACTGGGTAGTTCTTCAACAACACCTTTTCTGTGAATGAACTGGAATGTCATATTTGAATTCATCACATATGAATAACATGGTGTCACTAAAATGTTCAGCAACTTTCTGTAATGATCAGTTTGATTCCTGACAATATGATCAATTAAATACAGAGGCTCAATTAAATATATATATATATATATACATATACACACATACACCTCCTGTCTGTGTTCAGAAGTGGGGAATTTTTGCACAGCAGTTGATTGGAACATAATGTTTTTAGGCACATTTGCATTTAGTTGATACGGTACATTAGTCATGTTCATGATTATTCAGTTTAAACAACTCATTTTTAGCATCTTCTGACACGAATTTATAGCTCATTGACTAATTTTATATACTGTTAACATTTTTATGAGAACATATAAGTAAACAGTGCACGTGTAATCTTCTTGGAAAGTTTTCTTGTAAGTACTGCTTTTTTGCAGAATTTATTTTCTAGTTATTAAAAGAAAATGTGTAGAAGCTATGAAGCACAGTTAAATGTATAAAATGTATACTGCATTGTCTAGTGTCACTTAAATCTGTCCTAGCAACAACACATCTGTTTTTTCAAACTTTATTTACCTGTATAGTGTTAATCAGACAAATTACTCTATGACTTTTTTTTTTTTCTCTCCATGAGAGATGCCTGTCATATCACAGAACAGCTGCAGAGAAAAGAAATTGTTATTCACCCTTTCCTTACACATTCTGGAAACAAAAGTTGTCCAGACAAAGCAATTGCTTTAGTTTTCCATAACGTCGATGAAGAACCACACCACACAACCCTTAAAATAAATACTATCATGATTGAGCCCCTCATCAGAGGCTTAACTAGAAACAGTTAAACATTGTGTATGATTCATGCTTGCTTTGCTTCAGGATCTGAGGATGCAGTCTTTTTCCCATTAGACTCAATGCACATTTCAAGTTTTTAAATATTTTAAACAAAACTCCTACTAATTGTTGTTGTCAGGCAGAGATGTTTCTTGGCCAGTAGAGACTACCTTTGGGACTGTCTTTGTGTGCAGGGTAGCCGAAGACGTGTTTCCTCCTTATACAAAGAATACAGAAACCATTCTAAAGAGCACTGAACAAGAATTTATCTTACGTGCATGTATTTATCTCCTGACCTGCAGTACATTTAAATAAAGTATTAACAGGAAGACTTCTTGAATCAAGTCCATAATTTTTAATGGAAGTTGGCCACCTCATCACAGAGTAGTAAACAAACTTGAGGAAGTAGGTGTAGCCTGGCTGGGAAGAACAGCACTTGTGCTGGTACAACACTAGTGGCTGTACCCAAACAGCAAAATTTCAGGAAGAGTAATATATATTATTTCAAATTGCATGTTTTGGTATAAGGTTGGTGTTGTGAAGTTTTTTTGTTGTTTTTGTTTTTTTAACAGATGGATGATCTTTTAGAGATAAGTTTTATAATCAACTGTTACAGAAATCCTTGTTTAACATGTCAACATGTGAAAGAGAGTAGCAAACTAGATTTGCTTAGTCCACAGACTCGCACACAGAAAAGACTACAGAAAAGAATCTGACTTCAAATTACTCTACCTCTTTGTATGTGAACAGTAATATGGATAGGATTACTTCAGTAAAAGTAAAATAGTGCACAGTATAGGAACTTCAGAGTACCGTCCCTCAAAGCAGCAGCAACATGTAAGGGATCCATGCCACGTCAAAAGTACCAATTCAGTGGTTGTTAAAGAGAACAAAATGAATGTTGTGAAACACCCCCATACAACACTTTGCCATGTCTCATGTGCACCTTCTGAGGAAGCATAAAAAATGGTGCCTGTGATTGCTTTACAGAGCTGACAACTGCATTTTGATATCAGGTCTTCCTTTTTGAGGTAGAACCTGCGTGAAACAAGCAGCTGTGCATCAAAAGCAAAATAGTCTTCCAAAGAGCTACAAGAAAGACCTAAGACATAAAAGGACTGATAATTATAACAGAACAAACGCAATGAGTTGAGTGTAATTGATGGCGAGTTGAACTCTTCTTTTAAATCAAAACATCAAACCTCATTTTCAACAGGTTTAGGGAGAGTTATTTTAGTGCTAACATTTTAATAGTGTTTTTACACCTAAATTGTACAGGAACCCTTTATTCTCAGAACACCCTGAAAACTAGATGACTCATTTCAATAGGTTATGCCTTGTGAAACATTTTAAACAAACTTGAAAATCTATTATAAGGAAAGACATGTTATGCTGGTTGTGGAAATTTTAGAAAAAATAAAGGCATGTTTTTCTTTAAAGCAATATGTGCTTATATACAAGGACATAGATAAGATATTTTAAGAAATTTTAAAGAATCAGAACAGCTTGGAAGGAGTGGGAAAGAGAGAAAAGAATCTGCCGTATGCACACAAAGCTCTTTCCTTCCATTTTCCCCATTTCATTCATTTTGTTCTTAGACAATGTTGAAACATTGAAATGCATCCACACTCTTTGATTTGTGGTACTTCCTGCAGAACGGAATGCTCTAAAATTCAGTGGAAAGGGTTATTGTGCCTTTGGATGAAACTACCAGCACCAAGAAAAAGCATTAGATACATTTGTTCTCTGCAGGTAGTTGGCATGGAGAAAGAAAAGACAGAATTTCAGAGGTTCCTTAGAAGAATAATGAATAAAAATGAGCATGATCTTTCCCTAGTTAGTGCTGTTATTCGTAGTAGCAGGAGTAGGAGTACCACTTCTATGTTTCATACTTATTTCTCTCCATCACTGAGGGGAGTTAGAAATAGTGTTATAAACTGATCCCGTGCTTGCTTTCTCCAAATTCTCTCTCTTTATACATCATTTAAAAGAAATTTTGAGGAATTCTTTAAATAGTGCTAGGAAATAAGATACATCTTTCTCTGGATTGCACTACTGCCCATTTTCATTCTTATGGCATTAAAAAACAGAAGCATACCAACAGAGAAATAAAATACCTGCTTGTACACCCCCGTGCGTGTTTGTTTTTTCACATATACGTTGCTAAAGGAAAGACTGAGCTTTAGGAAATGTTCCTGTTTCTTTGGTGTGCTAAATACTGGGTCCCTTCCCCACACTGCAAGTGCTGCTTCCTCTGAGAAGGGAACCAGTGCTGAGCTTTTCACTGTTCATCAGTAATAACAGAGGAAACAGCCATGGCACAACTGAGCTCATAGGTTCTGCTTCATATTTGGCGTGTTTTCCCAACTATTGAAGGTTATTAAAAACGGGACTCAGAGACAGGAAATGACATCTTCCTGGAGAGGACTAAGGGTGGGAATAGCTACAACAGCAAAACTCTGTCCCTATTAAGTCAGCAGGAAATTTCAACTAGCAAAACCAGATTTCAAGCCAGAATACTAGCCAATGCTCTATTCACTTTTGTGTGATTAGCAAAAGAAAAAGATGGCAAACAATGCATACTTTAGGATCTTATTCCTTTTTTTTTTCTTTCCATTTTTTCCCCCAATTAGTTGGTTGCTTTGTTGCTGCTGAATTCCTTTTGTTTTCAAAGAACCTTATTTTATGTCCATTGAAGCAAAGTGGAAGAAAAGAAGGGAGAAAATGATGGGGCAGCTAGGCAGGTAAAATCCTTGTAAATCCTACTGTGAACTGCTTAATATTCTGAATCCCTACTTCAGGGAGATGAAAACCCTGTTGGCATACTCTGAGTTGCACTGATGTCTGAGCAGGAAGACCTTACTGTAGATTTGGAAGTTTGACTTTAAAAAATTGAGAGAAAAAGAGAGAGAGAGAGAGAGAGAGAATTAAGATTCCTCTGTTATGCTGTGGCTTTCTACAACACAAGACTCACTGATAAACAAAAATATAAACAGACAGAAATTAGAAGCATTAGAAGTGGTCACAAGCTGCTGAAGGTCTCCATTAATTAGTATTCAAACTACTAGTGAACCATCTAGCTCATTTTGATTCATTATGAAGCATTACTGGAGAAACAGAAAAATAACATAATTCCTAATGATTAAGACTGCCATTATGTATATTTGTATAGGCATCAAATTCTTTTCAAGTTGCTGGGACCAAGCCAGGATTCCAATTTCTGCCTGAAGCACGCAAGAGACTCTGCTGAAATGAAACTTTAACATCCCTATTGCAAACAAAAATATGCTTTCAGAGCATATAGTTCATTCAATTGGCTGAATATACATATGGGGTAGAGTCTTCTCTGTGCTAACTGGTGGAACAGAAGTGTTGTTATATGTTCACTTTATATTTAACATACTTAAAGCATCTCACGTATTATTCCAGTTGTAGCACTGTATTAATCTGCAGTATCAGTCTTTTTTTTTTTTTTTTTCTTTAGCAAAAGAAGACATAATTAGGGCATACACAATGTACGGGCCAGAAATCAACTCAATACCTTTCCTAGCTACCCACCCCAGCTCTCCAGAACAAACCAACCCTGAATATTCCCCCACCTATTCAACATAGCATGCACAATATTTCATAGATGGAGTTACTAGGTTACACTCACAGGGCTTGGGCACTATAAGCTACCGTTATTTGACAACCTTCAGTGATGTGTAGAAGCAAGGAGCCTGCTCTGGGTTTGTAGAAAAAGGTCATTCTGATGAAAATGTCTACACAGATCATTAACTTCTACCTGATGATGCCGCTCTAGTTGTTTCCAGTGATTCTTCACTCACTCATAAACAGGAAAGTATTGACCAAGGAGAGTAAAATCCAGCTGCTTTAAAATTTTCAGAGCTAAAAGCAACCATTTATGATTCACAACTGCAAGTGAATTAACTGTACTTTCTCCTGCCCAGGTATCAGAGGGAGTAGGGTGAACTAAGCAGGATATGTATCTTCTTAGCAACTAGAGTTTAATATCTATCACTTCAGTGAAAGCAAAAATAGAAAAACAGCATGCATCTAACAAGAACTGCAACAGCTTAATTGCTGCTCTGTAGTAGAGGGTACAGCTTGGTACCTAGAAAGGAATGTGCCTCCCCTTGCTCTCTGTGGAAACTACCAGAATACAGCTTGACCTGGGTACCAATTTCAACTACTCAAGTCTTTATAGGCAAAAAGCTATAAGAGCTTTGTGGATGCACCTCAGGTATGAACACCATCACCTTTTCTGCATGATTTCTGCAACTTTCAGTGAGCAGCAGCTCTGTAATACAATAGTTTTGTTATTTGGTCTTCATAGGAGTGTTTCTGAATATGAAATCAGCCTGAATTTTATGTACATCACCAGAATAAAAAAGGCCAAAGAAAAGTCTCTAAATATCTAAATACACGGCTTCTTTTCCCAACCAAACCAAAAAAAAAGAAAAAAAAAAAGAGAGAGAGAGAAAGACCTACATAATTCATTTGGTTTTTATCCATTTTATAACATCTAATTTTTTATGGATTGATTTGTGGATTTTCTAATTTCTGAATACAGAAACATGAGGATTTTGGGTGAGAAAGACATTGTACATGAATAAATTACTCACAATGTACTTCATATAAACATATACATATATCCTCATTTGTACTACACTTGAATTTGCAACCTCCTTTATATGTTTTATTTCCATATTTCTACCATGTTACAATACAGGGCTTTCAGGCTTCCATTACTATTTGGTTAACTGTGAAACCATTACTGTTATTACAACTTTGAGCCCCCCCTAACATATTTCTTTAACCATATTTAACCAATTGGAGACATATAGGTCTCAAACTGAGAACCATTATTTTTTCCCTTAGAGCAGTAAGAGTCAAATCTGATGAGCATGCTCTGTGTTGTGTTCTGTATCATTTTTTTTCTTACCAAAGCAAATTATATAGTAGGATGCATAAATGCTTTTTTCATCTGTAATTTATATTTGCATTATTGGGAAGGAGGAAAAGTCTTAACTTGTTTTTTATTATTTTCTAATTCCATTGAAACTGTAGAACTTGGCAGTAAAGAGTATGAATTTGTAATTCATTTTGTTAACATGTGTTACATCACTACCATTCATGGCAATAATGGTGGAATTGAGCTGCACTCTCAAGCATCTCTGTCTCTTTCACGATGAGACTTTTACTGGGCTTACTTACAAATAAAATCCTAGATTTGGGGGAAAAAACATGCAACTTCTGTAACAGCAAAACACTTTATTCAAAGACATCCTTTAGGGAAGCACGCAGTACTTTACTGTTATTTGAGTATATCCATAATAAGTTGCCCATTTGGTTTTATGTTTTCAGGGTTGAGGCCTAATTAAAACACACTATGACATGTTTAAAAATCATTTTCAGTGGCAAAGAGTTCCAGTATTTGCTGTTTTTCAAAAGGCTTCAGAGTCAACCCTATTCTAGTCTTTAAATTCTACCCAGGTAGATAAATGTAGCTATGTAACAGTAATCCTAACATTATAGTCTACTTAATCAATCTGACTTTATTAATTTATAGCCAAACAGACTTCAGTTGAAACTATAAATGCTTTTCCTTTTCTCAGACTGTGACAGCAATGTTTTTTTGTTTGGAATTCCCAAAAAACAATGTGCTGAAATCACAGACACATTTTCCAGGTACAACCAGATCCACAGAGGACAGGAAAACAAAAATGTTCTTCTGTTGCTTCAAGAGTTTCTCCAGCAGATTTTGCTACTCCTTGCTAAACCTCATTTGGCCAAAAAAAAAAGGAAAGGAAGCCTCTTCTAAGACTACCACAAATCAATAAAATTTCTGAATGGTCAGTTTATGAGAAAAAGGGATACCGTTGTTCTTGAAAGTTTTGATGAGTTGTGTAATTATCACTGACTTACTCTGATTTCATAAGAATTGTATCAAATGATTTTTCCTATGTTTGCTGTCATAAATAAACTCTGATATGGATAGTAATACATTCACTTGTTTTTTAAATCACTAAGGTTTTACTAGCAAAATGTACTGGTAGAAGATTTATCTTAAATAAACTGAAGTAAGGTAGAGTAATATTACAGTTGTGATTTAGTCATCTTGAAATTTTAATATTTTTATCTGTGGTTTTAAAATGAATACATTCCAATTTACTTTTCTTCACACTCCAACAAAAATAGCCTTGTAGTCAAAGGATATCTTAGTGAATAGCCTAATAGTTATATAGAACCAGTTTGATTTAACAGATATTTTAAAAAATAATTAAAGCTATGATTTGTGATCGGCATACTTTTGTTCATTTAAATGATGATCAATATGAGGTTTGCAATTATTTTCCTGTGCAGAAAAATCTTAGAACTTAGTAACATAGGCTGTAGTAGATCAGAAGGCAACACCATCTAGTCCAATTTCCTTCATGTCCAGATGAAAAATACAATACATAAAGTTCCCCTTGTTCACCCACCAATTTTCTGACTCCACAGTCTAGAAACTTTCTGCATTGGTGACTGTATTCACATCATTCACTTTTTGCATGTCGTTTCTAATTTATGAACCTCTACCATCTCCCCTTCCAGCTATCTCGTTTCCAGGCTGAGGACTGCTAGTCTGTTTAATCTCTCTTAACACAGAGACCATTTTAAAACATCAGTCATCCTTCTCACTTTCTCTTTCTCATTCCTATCAGATCTTTTTGATGCTGGATAATCAGAACTTCATGCAGTATTTCAGATGCAGAGGTGCAGGCATGTAAGGCACACCGTAAGGCACGCTATGTAAGGTGCACCACAGATTGATGCAATGATATGGTAATGATTGCTGTTTGTCTTTCTGCTCCTCTCCTCCTGTGTCCCCATTCTACTTGCCTCACTGTCTGGTCATTGAATCCTGATGTATTTTCAAAGAACTGGCTACAACGCTTCCAACATCTCCTTATGGAGCATTGCACCTCCCCTGCACAACCCCACCCAGCTCTTTCTTCCTCCTCCTCTCCCTGCTTAGCACTCCACGTGTCTTTTCTCTCCCAGGCAAAGTGCAGGAAAGCATGCAACAAAGCCCACAACACGATCAAACCCACCCTACTTACATCCACGGCACAGGAGGGCCTCATGACTTGTGTTTTGGTACTGAAATGATTAGGACTTTAGAAAACAAATGTGCGTCTTTTGTGTTATTCACACTCTTAAAATTTCTCAAGGTGTTTTGCAAGAGGTCTGCAAATACTAGGTAATGGGTAGGAGGGCTAGGGGGGATTATCCCTTCTGTATGTGAAGGGAAAATATGGATAATGTCTGATAGATGCCTATAAATACTCCTGCACTGAAAATGATGAAACTTTTGGTTTGTAGTAGTGATTTCAAAGGCTACGTGAATTGACAGGTAATCATGTATTTTTTTCATGTACTCTTGCTACATAAATGATCTGTGAAATGGGAATGGGGACTGTTCAGCACATGAGTACATGTTTTTAATTTACTTTATTTTAAATTTCTGACATAAAAATTGAGCTATACTACTGCTGCCTAGTGTTAGTAATATTTAGCATTATCTACTACAGTACTGTGGATGTTCAGATATGCATTCTGAAAACAAGCACAAGTTTGAAGTCCCATTACTTTTTCTTACTTTCAAGTGGGTTTTGTGGACACTTCAGAAAGAAATTGGGTCTTATCTTAAAATTCACACCTTATCAAAGTTATGAAGTGTTACATAAAATAAGCAAATAGAGTAAACGCTTGATAAGTGCATAACAATATAAATGCTGTAAACTTATGGGAAATATTTATCTACAATAACACAGACTGAGTGCCAAGAAAAACAAACAAACAAACCAAAAATCTCATTTATATTCCACTTGTCTCAGTATGCAAAGAATAAGTAAAAAATAAAATCAAGTGAATGGAATATCTGGGCATGATTTTGTTGCAGCGCCTGCTCTGCAATGGTCCAAATAAACTTTCTTAAATGAAGCTGAAAGAAAGAAACCTACCCCTAATGTTAAACATGGTCCTGATCTCCCAAAGACTTCAAACACAGATGTAGCTTCACTGATTTCTGTGTGATTGCTCATAACATTCACCCAGTGTGTGTGCAAGCAGGATTGGGCTGGCACCTACAGACTGGGTAAGAAGTGTGTCCAGAAGACACAAATGGCAGATCACAGGAAGACACCTATGCTAATAACACACTCTGCAATGATGTAGTCACAAGCTAATTCCATTACCATGAGATTGCAATATATGTTTAATGCCACGTAAAATTGATGAAAACTTAAGATTTCAGTATAGGCCTGAAAAAAGGTACCATCGATAAAGTTTAGACTGATTAACACACTACTGCTTCTGTGGTCCCCATTCTTTCCAATGCTTTTGCTCTACTAAGTATGTAAGAAATGCTTCCAATGCAGCACAGCTCTGCTGCTGATATAGCCTTTTGTTTCTGATTGCTGAAAGACTAGCTGCGGAATACAGACAGGATTAGCTCACATTCCTAAAATGCTAGTGGATCAGCATGTACGTTATGGTACTTATTGACACAATTTTAAAAAAGACCTTTTTCAGTGCTATGTACATTTATTTCTATATTTTACCTGTATTTGTATATATATATACAAAGTTAAACGTACACCTTTCAGCAAGATACAGGCAATGCAAAGGCTCATGCAAAGGTTCATGCTGATGAAATATCAGAGGATAAAACTGAGGTCTTGAAAAATAAGATATTGATGAAAGAATCATTTTATTGACAATGTTAAATTAATTAAAAATTAAATAAAGAACTGGGGCTTACGGCAGACAAGAAAAAGCATTCACTCTCATGGTAATCATCTCTGAAAATTCCGAGATTTAGTAGAGTCACTAAGAAAATAAATCATCTACTGTTATTTTTGACCAGGATCTGAAGTTAGAAGTTAGGTTTTGATTCAACCTCAGGATTGATAAGGCTGATTTTTGCAACTCTTGGAACTGACTGAGATTAACTCTGAGAACATTTGACTGCATTCTCATTCTTCCCTTTTCTAGAACAATTCCAGTTAGCATACTGTTAATACTGCAAATTTGACTAAAATAACTGCACTTTTTCAACATTAGTCTTTTGAACACAGTATAAATGATCACCTTCCAACCCTTACAAAGAGAATTATAATAGCTTGTTTGGAAGCATTAAATAGCCATATATTGAAAAAATCCAGCAACAGATGGGGAAACCTATGATGGTAACACTTTTAAATGTTTGTGGGTTGTTGTTTTTTAATATTATATTCTTTACTGACTTAAATCCTTTTATTATACCTTATTTGGAGCTAAAAATGACCTAGATTTTCACATGTGATATTAAATATAAAATGTCAGTCTTTCCAGGAATCTATTTCAACTGGAAGTTTGTGAGTTCTAGTTGAACAGCAGCTCTTTAAATATTGACAACAATCTACTGTGGCCACTATGATATAAATCTTAAGGACGAGTTAATGCCAATTCTAAGACTCTGAACAAATAGAGCAATTTAAATACAGGAATATCTAAAATACTTCCCCGAGTAAACTACATCCTTTTTTAATCGGATAATCAATAATAAAATCAACATGAATAAGGAATGTGTGATATAAACAGAAAGCATGATAAAGGAATATATGGCTGAACTGGACACCTGCAAATAATCAATATGGAACTTGGAGAGGTTATTATGCACATGACTTTCACAAATATGAAGACACTCATTTCCTCTCAATTCTCTAGCTTTGTTTGTCCTATTGCCTTCCTCAACCATCTGTTTGGATAGACATGTTTTGATAGACATGTTCAGTTTTAGACACCAGTGATTTTAAACACTCATCAAAAGTTTAGTCTGGGTTCTCCAATGAAGTCTGTAAAAGCATGAAGGATTAGCAGCACCATTCTGCAGCCATCAAATCAAAAGAGAGAGAAGGGTTTAAAATATGTGCAATGCTACAAAACCCTAATCATATGATCCCCAAGGGAACTAATGCAGTATTTTATATGATGTCTGTTTAAAGCACATGCTAGCTCTCAAGTATGTTTCATTTTCATTTACATTGAGATGAAAAATATGATTTAGGCTTGTGCTTGAATATAGTACTACGTTCAAATGTTGCCATGCATCCACCATAAATTCAGAGAATTCTTCACAAAATGGTTTACTATGTTAGGATTTTGAAAGATTTTCATACAGACTAGAAACTGGACACAGAATTAAACAGGGTTAGTAGACTATAACATTCAACAACTCAGACACATTTTCAAAAAAATAAAAAAAATAAAAAATCCTGAAAGTATTTGAGCAGCATTAACATCCAAAGCTTTAGAGTCTGCTCATCATGTTCTCATTCTTTAGAACAGATGGCTTAACAGTTCAGCTTTTTTTTTTACACAAGACAAATGAGAAAATGCCTTTTACTCTGACCCATGTGTTGTCCATGTTATGAACATCATTTATTCCGTTAGTATATACAAGTGCTGAGCATTTTCTATAAAAAAGGAAGAAAAACTTTCCTGCCTTTGAACTTTCATGATGTTCTTAATTTCTCTATAACACTACAAATTATACAAAGAGCAAGATGCTTTACACAGCGTAGAACTAACCAATTTTACTATAGTGCTGAAAGTAACCACACCCTGCTATGAATTTCCTTTGTGTATGAATTGTTTCCCTGACTGTCTATTTGATTGAGAAGGATTTAGAATTATGTAAAAACCGTACAGTACGCTCACATTCCATAATAAACATAGAGAAGCCAATTCTGCATGGAAAATCCAAACTAAAATCTCTGAGTGCCACAGCAGCAATTTGTAGCCAATGTTGCTGCAGAAATGACTTGGTAACAATTAGTGGACACCACTCAAATGCACCAGGAAGCAAAAAAGTGTACATTTCAATCACACAAAAGCAATTAGCACACTTTCCCATAGTCATACTATAATACAAGGACTTACAATAACAACAAAAAAATCCCATAGGGACTGGCAATCCACTCACAAATTACTTGGCACAAGGTCACGCAGCAGAGGAGAGCTAACCTGACTGAAATAAGAGACTAATTTCCTCTTAGCATTACTAAGTCTGGAAATACTAGAAACTGATGCCTCAGAGATGAACTGGAAGAACAGGACTCTGGAATTAAGCAACACTTAGAAACTCAAATAACCCAGAGCCCCTATTGTTTTGTAAAAGGTGCAGCTGATCTAAAAAAAACACAGAAGATAATCTGACGCAATACAATAGCAGCCCAACACAGACACTACCAAAACTGCACTATGGTGGATAAACATGAACAGGATTGGTAGCAGGAATTGTGTCAAACAGTCTAAAAATGTGCTCAAGAATGCAATCCAGACCAGGAACAGAGTTCCCGCAGTGGAGACAATAATTGAGGCAAATTCAAACCTAAACATTAGAAAGGTTTCTCTGAAAACTACACCCAGGGAAAAAAAAAAAAAAAAAAAAGTGGAAAGGCTTTATATATTAACCCCATATGATCACTTTCTCTAACAAGTTAATATAGTCATAAAAGCTGGCTACTGTCAAGTACATCCAGGGACATAGCCCAAAGTCAATGCTAAAGACTGATAGAGCACTTTGAATTCATTAAAATCAAAGTTGTCTCTTCTCTGAAGGGTGCTGAATGCAGTTCACGACCTGATGTGTATATTTTAGAAACTTGTTAACCATGAGAAAAGACGTATATAAAATAAATAGAATGGCTTTCTTAAATTGTCAGTCTTGGTTTTTTTTGTTTTTTTTTTTTTTTTAATATAACATATTCCCATAAAGATTTATATTCTGGCCTTTGTTGCCCTGGATCCTTGTCTCTTACCCTTTATGCTGGAAAAGGAAATTGTACATTAACGTAAATTGCTACTCCTGATACCTTTTTTCTCTTGACTGATGGTTTTCTATTACAGGCTTACAAGAATTCAGGCTGGAAAGAAACCCAAGCATCTTGATTGAAAGGATTTGATACATTCTTTTCAAATTCATACTACCTAAATCACAGCAGGATGACTTGTAATCAAAGTTTTTCAAAAAGAACATAAATTTTGGGAAAAGGAAAAGGCCATTCAGCCCTTTGCAAGTCATCTTGGTTAACACAGTTTCTCCAGAATAGTATCTCCCTTCTTCTTTAATGACCTCAGTGCCTCCAATTCTAAACTTGGCTCAGTAGGCTATTGAAAAATTGTATTTCTCTTTGAGTGAAAAGTAATTCCTTGTGTTGGTTCTGAATTTCATTTTTTCAGTCACTTCCATTTGTGCTTTCCCGTTCAGTCTTTTATACTCAGACAAACAGTGAGTCAAGTGTTATTGAATAAGGTTTTCCACCCTGTATTTCTCAGAGTAGATGAGTTTGTAATTCTCTCTCTCTCTCAATTTTTGTGATGAAAAAAAAAAAATAATGAACTGAGCTGTGATTAGGTGCATCCACTTACAATACTGTATACTTCAAACCAGACTTCCCTTCTGCTCCTTTTCTATAGGATGTTTTTTCATCTAGTCTTTTAAAACATTGGTAGTCAATTTTTTTTGTTGTTGTCTTTTTCATTTAAGCTTAATTGACTCTGCTTTTCTGCACCCAATCTGACAGACACACTGCAGTAACACACTAGCCTCCAAAGATTTTTGTCTTAAAGTAATAGAACTCTAGCAATATTCTCTATGTATTTCTAATCTCTCTCTCTCAATTGTGAAAAGGAAATACATTTTAATCCTACTGTCTGAAGCACAGTTCAGCTGAAAGACATGAACCACTACCAGCTCCAGCAGCGTTACAGCAAGACTTGCCCTTCGGTGTTTTCACACAGCGGCCTCCTGGAGACACGCAACACATACCCTTAGCATCCTGTCCTGTGAACGCTTCTTTGGTGTGCTGCAACTCAGCCATTTCAGTGCTGTATACACTTGTATACCTCATACACACAATCCAACCTCACTGACTGCCACCATGCTCAGTCTTCCCTATGGTGTGGTCTCCAAAGGCAACACAGAACAGACAACTGAAATCACTAATGCCACAAAAAAGGGGATGGTTAGACATTTGATTTTGATGTTCTAAACATTGTTAAAATATTACCTTTAAGAATACCCTCTTTTGTATTCACTATCTGAATAACCTCACTTTGTTTAGGCTTTTATGCTGATAGTTTAAAAATCAGGTAAAACATCAAATTTATTACGGACTCATAAATCCATTTTAGATTAAAAAAAAAAACTGAGGTGCACAGTCTGACATAATTTTATAGGAAAAAAATAATAGGTCAGATTAAATCATCTCCAAAGTCATTCTGTGTAGATTTTACTTTTATTTTATTGTTCTGGGGAATGCTGTAGCTTCCAGTTTCACCAAGGTCATCATTCATCCAACAAACTTAATATAATTAGTATCAATTCTGTATTTTGTGAGGCTCATACTGGAAGTTATTAACTGTGTTTCAAGTGGAGTGTCAGAGAAAGCAAGGGCAGAGAGAGTAATCTTTTCAGCTTCAAAGGCACAGTTGATGACTTTAGTTCACTGGTTAGTGAGAACGACGTGCATTTTTTATTAAAGGTGTTAGCAATAAATTTGAAACTAGAAGCATTTTTTCTCTGTTTTTCCTCCCTTTCCTCATTTTTAGACCTTGTCTGCACAGTTTCAGTCTTTTTTTTACATTGCATATAACACTGGAACATTTTCTTTAGTTGCCCTTCCTGTTAACTGCAATGATGCCTAGTTGTATGCTTTAGCTTTTAATAGTTAAGCACTTCATTAGTATCCTCACAGAATCACAGAATCGTCTAGGTTGGAAGAGACCTCCAAGATCCCCTAGTCCAACCTCTGCCCTAACACTAACAAGTCCTCCACTAAACCATATCACTAAGGGCTACATCTAAACGTCTTTTAAAGACCTCCAGGGATGGTGACTCAACCACCTCCCTGGGCAGCCCGTTCCAATGCCTAACAACCCTTTCAGTAAAGAAGTTCTTCCTAACATCCAACCTAAACGTCCCCTGGCGCAACTTTAGCCCATTCCCCCTCGTCCTGTCACCAGGCACGTGGGAGAATAGACCAATCCCCACCTCTCTACAGCCTCCTTTAAAGTACCTATAGAGAGCGATGAGGTCTCCCCTGAGCCTCCTCTTCTCCAGGCCGAACAACCCCAGCTCCCTCAGCCGTTCCTCATAAGACTTGTTCTCCAGACCCCTCACCAGCTTCGTTGCCCTTCTCTGGACTCTCTCGAGCACCTCCATGTCCTTCTTGTAGCGAGGGGCCCAACACTGAACACAGTACTCAAGGTGCGGCCTCACCAGAGCTGAATACAGGGGGACAATCACCTCCTTAGACCTGCTGGCCACACTGCTTCTTATACAAGCCAGGATGCTGTTGGCCTTCTTGGCCACCTGAGCACACCGCTGGCTCATATTCAGCTGCCTATCAACCAGTACTCCCAGGTCCTTCTCCGCCAGGCAGCTTTGGCCATGCACGGCCATACGCATACGGTCCAACACGGACCATACCAAAACCTGCCTTACAGAGTAACTTCAGAACAACAGACCTCATGTTTTGGTGGTACTGTCTTGATGTACCCTGTAAATCTCTCTATAAGAAGAAGAAAAAAAAAAAAAAAGTACATCTAAAACTGTTAGCCGTGTGCTTTGCTATAGAGAAACAATTAAACACGTTCTTCTTGGCTACCTGAGCACACCGCTGGCTCATATTCAGCTGCCTATCAACCAGTACTCCCAGGTCCTTCTCCACCAGGCAGCTTTGGCCATGCACGGCCATACGCATACGGTCCAGCACGGACCATACCAAAACCTGCCTTACAGAGTAACTTCAGAACAACAGACCTCATGTTTTGGTGGTACTGTCTTGAAGTACCCTGTAAATCTCTCTATAAGAAGAAGAAAAAAAAAAAAAGTACATCTAAAACTGTTAGCCGTGTGCTTTGCTATAGAGAAACAATTAAACACGTTCAACAGAAACTATTTGACTAATCTTTCTCCCTGTTAAAAGGAATGTACAATACTTCCCTTAAAATTCATCACCGAAGATACGCTTGAAAGCACAGATGCCTTTACAACAAACCAAATCAAACAGAAGTTTTAATAAGCTCCTAACGATCACAAAGACAATTCTTACAAACAAATTTTGAAGCATATTTGCAGGGTCTTCTCTACATTAAACATTCACTTCTGAGAGGAGAAAATGTATGGAATGAGAAGCCATTTTATTGAAGAAAAGTTTAACAAAAAACAATGTGTGGCTGCTAACATCACGAAAATTTAACTGAGAAAGAAGTCTCAATTTTATAACAATGAGGGTAGCTAACTGCTGAAGAAAAGCACCAAGGAAAATTGTGGATTCTCCAGTTCTTTAGGTCTTAAACTAAGAAATGTTCCGGTGGACATTGTTTTACAAAATAAAGGTTTCTGGTCCTCATTATAAATACCAGTGGAATCTATAGAAGAATTTAGGTTGACTGAACTAGTGGCTCCCTCTGGACTTAGCAGATCACAGATCTTAATCTATGAATAACACATGAAAGTGCACATAGTCCCAGTGAAAATTAATGAGCTTCTATATATGTAGGTTATTACATACAAGAAAGGATACTATAGTCTGTTCTCCTGTAGAAAAAAAATTCTTCACAAATCTGCTCCAGACCTCGAGACTACCTGTCAACTAGGCAAAATAAAATCATTTAATCAATTTGCAAGCCAAAATGCTTGTATAACTGTAAATACTTTATGCCAAAAGTCGCTTGAAATCAATGGAGTTCTGGTTCTTAGAGCAGTGGGTATGAGGTAAAAATATCTTTAAAAAATTTGAATTATTTTGGAAGTAACAAGATTACTGGTGTATGAGAAGTCACAAGAACTGCTGGAGTATGAAGTTACCATGAATAATGTATGTTTCCTGCCTCATTTACATCTGACTACTGCAAATGCCTACACATTCATAAAATGTAGGAAGTGTGACTGAGATCAACTCTCAGAGCTCAGATAGAAATGGTCAGTACAGTCGCAGTTTTCGGTATACGTGGTCTTCAACATTATGCTTTATGCTGACACTGATGCCTTCAGCCCTTTCCACATAGTTTTGTGTGTGCCTCCTTGCTACACAGGGAGGCTGGGTAGAAGCAGTGCCAAGCCCCTGCTGTTGGTGGCACCTGAGGTGAAGTCTCAGGATGAATTCTGAGCCAAGGATTCTCTTTACAGAGAGCGAGCATGCTTCCAACACAAGAGACTCTTAATCTGGAAATTCTCTAGCACTGTTAGCTTACAATAGAGACTATTAGACTGCATAATTCATATGCAGTAGGAAAAAAAAAAAAACAGCGCGATCAGAGCTCAGGTTGGGAATGTCTGAATTTCTGTCGCATTGCTGAAGCCTCTTAGGAGCTCAGCTATATAATGGAATCTTTATCAGACCATCAACCAATTGTGATACTTATCTTTACATTGTTGCATTTTGGGTTAAGTGATAATCCATCAAGGCTGGAAATCGCTGTGTACTTTTTAAGTTGCATACTTCATTACTGCAAGCTGACAGCTGGATGGATTTGTTAGCACTAGAAATATTTGTTCCAGACACAAAGAGCAGATTCCTAATATAAAATATTGTGATATTTCCTTTCCCTCATGTCTTCACTGTGCCTGTTTGTAATTTACATTTCATGTTTATAATGTTCATTTACGTGGCAAAGTATTAACAGTATGAAATCTATCTTTATTTGTGCTGGAATGCAACGGGCTCATTTCATGAATAATATGACCAAATAACATGGCAATAACCTTCATCTTTTATCACGATAACTGTTAAGCAGAGAAAACTACAATTTTCTAAATTCCAGATATTTTTGCTTTAGCTTGTGTAAGACATAAAAATGGAAAAACAAAACAAAACAGAACAAATATATTTCATGGCAATCAAGGTAACTAGTATGATGTGGATCATGTTGCCAGAATTTTCATTTGTGGCTAGACTGCTTTAGTGCAGTGCATGTTGACTAAAAGATTACTCTTCAGTTGATATTACAGCTGTAAAGCCTCTTTTAACATGATTTCAGAACAGGGAACTCCACACAGAAACACTTGTTTTTGCTTTTTGTCTGTTCACAATATAGACATCAGGATATTTCCATTTGTTAAGTATGTAGTGATAATGGAGGTTCACATTTAGTTTCATACTGCATGAAAAGGTCCTTCAATTCATAATTACAAATGAAGGTTACTCACTACCCCATTGTCCTGTCTTCTGTTAACCATAAGAAGATATCTTCTGTGGATGCAATATCCAAAATTCCTAACATTTTTCTAAAAAGAAAAATTATTTTCATGTCATTTTTGTACAGCCACTGGCTCGAAGCTAATGTGCTTGATCTAAAATCACCACACATATGAGCATGTACTGTTTTGTCATGATTCTAATTCTCAGTGGATATACTTCGAAAGCTATAGGAATCTAACAAGCAAAGTAAGATTTTTTATTTTTATTTTTTTTTAAATGATTGGTTGGTACGGGGAGATACCTTGTACCACGAGGCTAACATGTAACAGGAACACCTAAGGACTCATGATTTTCATTTTATTGCATATATCAAATCTGTGTACATGATCGACTGCACTAACATTCTCAAAAGCCACTTTTATGGTATTAGAAGAAGGCTTTTACTGGCTGCATATCTATCAAACCTAAAAAACAGAACAGGTGCTACAATCGCCTTTGTCGATCCTAATTTTGTGAGCCTTGAGAATTCATAGTATTAATTGTAACACTAGGCATGGCCAGCAGGATGAAACACTAATTAAATGTTGTTTAGGCAAGGGAACAATTAATCTGTGTCCCCTAAAATTAGCACTGTGGACTACTAGCCTGTTGAAAATATACTTTAGAAGCTTTAAAAATTGCAAGTCCTGTTCAATTCACGAGGACCCAGAGAAGGCATAGACACATGAGAACTGCACAGGTACATTAGATGATTTTCTTGATAAAAAGCTGGCAGAATAGAATTAAGCATAAACATTATAGAGATATTTTTCTTGTACCTATTTTAATCTATTGCTTTTCTCTCTTCCCAGAAACTCTAGAAACTAGCAAGAGTCATGCAACTGAAACAGCAAGTGAAACCAAGTGAGCTGCATATACTGAAGGAGTTGGGAGAAACACTTGGGGATCTATAAAGAAACAGAAATCTAGCAAGAACTCACCTTCCTTGCTCATGCTGGGCAAAAGTATCTTGGATTTCCCAGCATATAGGACAGTTCTTGTGTGTCCATCAAGTACCACAGAAGAGATGAGCACAGGAGTGCCTAATCTATTTTTTTTTTCCTCTTCGTTCTAATTTCCTCATACTTTCATAAGCATCAGGTTTAAACCTCACTACAAAAGGCATATTTTCATATAATATGTTCACCTGTTTGATCCTTGTATTGGGTTTGTGCGTCAAGGTTTTGGCAGCAGAGGTGCTGCAGGGGTGGCTTCTGTGAGCAGAGCCCAGCAGCTACCCCATATCAGACCAGAGCCAGCTACAGCTGGCTCCAAAATGGACCCGCTGGTGGCCAGGGCTGAGCCTGTGAGCGACACTGGGTGGGCCTCTGGGAGAGTGGATTTAAGGAAGTTAAAAACAAAACAACAACAACAACAAAAAAAAAACATTGCAGCATGACAGCAGCTGGGAGAGAGGATGGAGAAATGTGAGAGAAGCAGCCCTGCAGCCCCCAAGGTCAGTGCAGCAGGAGGTGCTCCAGGCAGGCAGCAGCAGTTCCCCTGCGGCCTGTAGAGAGGCCCCTGGTGGAGCAGGCTGTCCCCCTGCAGCCCATGGGTCCCACATGGAGATCTCCACGCTGCAGCCCATGGAGGAGCCCCCGGTGGAGCAGACTCTAGGCCCATGGAAAGGAGCCCACACAAGACCAGGTGATCTGGTGGGAGCTGCTGCCTGTAGGGGAGCCATGTTGGAGGAGTATGGATGGACCCATATTGGAGCAGCTCTTGAAGAGCTGCTTTCTGTGGGAAGCCCATGTATGATCAGTTTGGGAAGGACAGCATCCCATGGGAGGGACCCCACGTGGAGCAGGGGCAGGGAGTGACTGTGAAGGAGAAGCAGAGATGAACTGTCATTGACTGACCACAACCCTAATTCTCTGTTCCCCGGTGCCTCCTGGGGAGAAGAGGTAGGAGAGGTAGATGGGGAGGAAGGTGTTTTTAGTTTGCTTTTGGTTTCTCACTGGTCTAGTCTGTTACTAGCAATAGGCAATAAATTACATTGATCTACCTATGCTGAGTGTGCTTTGCCCATGACAGTAATTGGTGAAGGATCTCCCTGTCCATATCTCAACCTGTGAGCCTTTTTTCATCATATTTTCTCTCCCTGTTCTTTTGACGAGGAGGAGTGAAAGAGCAGTGTGATTGAGTTCAGCTAACTGTCAGTGTGAAATGACTATAATCCTAAACCAACTTCTCTTAAATTTTGTCCTCTTGCTCTCTAGGTACATTGGATACCTGCTTTGGGGTTCTCCAGGTTTGTCATCCCTGTTGCACAGAGGCATAGGATTTTGCCAAGGAGACAAATGCCTACTGATGAAAAGCAATGAAAAAGATGCAGACAATGTTATACTCCTGCATCTCCCATCTGCACCTTTTAGCTAGTAGTGGACCTCAGGAGACTGGGTACCATTTCTGTCCCTAGTCTCCTCTACTTTGCCCATAATAGTGCAAAGGAATGGAAGGGCACTTTCTGTTCCTGGTCACTCTATCATCTGGTTGGAGATGCTTGTTTGGAAAGGTTTCCCAGCTACTGCTCACGTGTAGCTAGATGTTTTTTCTGGGTAATAGATATTAGTTCTGACCAGAGAAAGCTCTGAAAGTTTCGAGACTTCGGTAGAGAGGCCTGTAAAAATAGATTTGGACTTTCATCGTGGTCTAACTTAGGTTTACCATGCTTTACTAGCACACCTTCTAAACGGTTGGGCAACAAGCAAAATGAAAAATAAAAATAATGAATGAAGTCATTATAAGATCAAGAGATAACAGTTCTTGCAAGAGGGGAGCTAAAGACTTACTTGAATGTCTGATGGGGAAGAAGTCTATAGTCTTGCTTTGAATCTCTTTTTTTTTTTGTCTACTGGGAAGTCTAGAAGTTGTATAAGTTAGTAAAAGATTATTATAAGAGAAAGGAAGATGAGAAGGAAGAAATAAAAAACTGGAAAGTTGTAATTTGCTTATCTGGTTTGAGTGAAAACAGACAAAATTAATTTTTATGCTACTGCTACAGATATAAAGTAGTATATAAAACAACTAGCTTTTAGCATGCTGTCATACAATACTGCTTTTAACATTAGACAACAATGATTTTATTATCAGAGCTGAATGCAAGTAAGTATAAGCAACTATACTTGTTATAACTCCATCCTTGTTTCCCTTGTCCCTCACATATTCTGAATCTTTTCCTGACTTTGTTGTTTCTCTCTCTGTCAGTATCTCAAAGTACCAAGTGACCTTAATCAGATGACACAAAAGAAAAATGAAGTCACAAGCAAAAAACTGGTAATGCTTAACATTCTTTTGATATGAACTGAACTGAGAAATATAAGTATTGCCCAAATAATTTCTGCATTTTAACTACCTACAATCAGATAGCTCTTTATTTTTTTCTCATGTAAATTCCAAAAGTGGAACAAAAAGAAGGTAATTTTCTAGCTAAGATTGTTGAAACGTATGCTATTAAGTGGAAATATTCATACTTTGAATTTATAATAGTTTATCAAAATGATTATACCTTCAAATCCTTCCTTAATCCATTGTAAAGTCTTCTAAATTTAGTTCTCTGTATCTCTTCTAAGAAATCTTTCTTTTACCCCAGAGCCCAAAACAATAAAATCAAAGAAAATTATAATAGAGCAGAGATTTAACTTTTTTTTTTATTTATATATGAATGTATGTATTGATTCACTATCTGGACGCCCTGACTGTTAAACAAACTCTTGGACTTTGTAGTGCAGCTGCCTGGGAGCAACCTCGTATCTCTGTTATGTGCAATGACTTTTGGAGATGTTTTTAGGCATTGCTATATAAAGCTGTGAACATTCTGGCACAGTCATTATACAAGTGAGTCAGCTGAGACTGACTCAGCCAGATACATGCAATAGAACTGAATTGATCTATCTTTTGACTTTGGGATGCTCTTGCAATGTTACTT
Source organism: Anser cygnoides (assembly GCF_040182565.1). Lineage (NCBI taxonomy): Eukaryota > Metazoa > Chordata > Aves > Anseriformes > Anatidae > Anser > Anser cygnoides. Next base: position 86,287,106 of record NC_089873.1, on the reverse strand, counting down.
TTATACCTATTTGTGTGTGGGTCGTGGTGATAGGGAGTTGTGAGATTTCAGTCTTCAATAAAAAGAAGTCAGAATTACCTAGTTTCATAATTTCTTTTTTTTTTCCACTGCTATGAAAGGGTTAAAAATGAAAAACAAACAAACAAAAACTTGGGGGAAGGATTAACACAATACCAACCTAGAGAGGGTTTTGTGTACATTTGTGTGTTTAAAGACAGCGAGCACAAGCTTTTCTCCTCTGCGAATCCAGAAACATGAAGAGTTGTTCTGAGTTGAGGTGACTTTTCCTACACTAATTACCAGTCTCTCTTCACCTATAGGACTTTGAAGGAGGACCATCTGAATTAACTTTATACTAACAAAGGATTTCCCCAAGAGAGGGATCCCTCTTTCCACTACAGGGGGCAAATCCACAGTCTTCTTGTGCCTCTTCCCAGTTATAAAAAGGGAACAATAATATGGATCTATGCACAGCTTTCACAGATAATGTTACATAAACCTGATAGAAGGGAAACTACTCATACAGTGTATAATTATTCCTTCCTTAGTCCCCTGGAATCTTTTCTTGTGATACATTTTATTCTCATTTTGTCGTACGTTCCTTTGCGTGGTTATTAGGCTTTAAGATACCCTTGACAAATATATAAAAAACAATACTTTTCTCTGACATCAAATTGTGTTTAGACTTCTGAGTTAGTTGGTAATGTACCAGTAAAAGAATAATTAATTCCTGAAGGACTGAGTACAAAATCAAGCATATGTTTGTCTGAGAAAGTGAAAAGTTTGACAAAAGAGGATGTTTATGAATTACCATGTTATTATTCAACTGGGTCAGTAGCTTTTTCTCATGCTGTTTACTAAACTCCATGCAGATTAAGACAGAGATGGGTCACACTGTTCCAGAAATGATGATTTCATTTCCCCCCCCCCCATTAATTCAGGCTTTTAGTAATGAAGAGGTGCAGTCAACGTAATGTAAAATGCCTTAGATCTACAGACTCTCTGGGCTCTTTATACCCTGTATTATATTCCTATAATGGCATTTCCTGTGACTGGATGTGCAGTAACGTATCCTCAAGGTGGACTGTCTTGTAGAATAGAGGAATGTCCTGTAAAATTTACCTGAAGTCATTCAAAAGTATCTATGATAGTACTAGTGAAATGTTCTCAGCAGGAATATTATGTCAGCTATTGGAAATCCATTGGAAAGGTATCTCATATGTTAGAAATCTGGTTCAAAGATACCATTATCTAGTATGTACTACCCTATGATGTGGAGCAAACTTCTGCTTCTTTAAGGCATGATCAAACAAGAACCAATAGATTACAATAAAGAAAAATGCTGCTTCCAACCTACCTGGAAAGCACAATAAATATATATAAAAAAAATTAAATTGGTCTGTAGGATGAAAATATATGAATAGTGTCTCAACTTCATGACTTTATGTGCTCCTTCAAGTCAGAACTCTTACTGAATAAGAAGCAGAAGTGCCAAAGGAAAATATGTTTATATGGTACTTGCTCAGCCAGAAGAAGACACTACTGAAAATGTGATCCTCTCCAAGATTGGTTCTTATGCAACCTGTATTTCAGCTGTGTAGGTGCTCTGCCAATCTAGACAAGGTTCAATCTAGCATTTCAGGATGAAGAGAAATGGCAGAACACAGCCCTCATAACATTCACTATAGGTTTATGAACATTATTTGTTTATGAGTCCAAGACAGATAGGGGAGGAAGAGACCTAAGGAGAGCATTTTGTCCATTTCCCTCTGCCATGGCAATCAAACACGTTGAAAGAAAGCAACTCTAATGATGGAAATCCTAGAACTTTGATAGCTACACTGTGTCGCTGCTTCCTGTACATTTAGAAAGTTTCCCCATTAAATGCTTTTGCCACTAATTCAGTGGATTTATTTTCCCCATTGAGCTCGAAAAATAACTGCTCATCACAGTCCTATTGACTTTTTTTGGGGTGGGGGCGGGGGGGAAGCAAAACCAAACAAACTGGTGCCTTCAGCTTCCTCACAGATTATATTTTTAAACTTTCTGTTCTTGTTCTTTGGTCTGTCTCTATCTGTGGTCATCTTCCAGTGTAACACCCCTGTTAAAAACAGCACTCCAGTTGTCATCCATTGCTTGGATAAAACAAAAATTACTTCTGCTTTATCCTAATCTTTCATGAATAGGATCACTGAATTTCTTTATTTTTGTCTTTCATCTAATGTATTTTTATACCCTTCTGTTGCTTCATTTCTCCTACCTTGCTTGTTGCAGTTAGTTTTGCTTCTTGTTTCTGAATTTATTCCTGGTTTCCTGTGGTTGTCTTACACACTATCACTGTAACTTATACACTGTAACTTATGCTTATAGTAATCCTCTCTTCTGTTTTCATATTTTTGTGGGTTTTGATTTCTTAAATTGTTAGACAGTACTTCACTAGTCTACTGTATGTCCTATTTTTCTCTGTTTTGGGGTAGACTGTCTCTTTTTTTTTTTTCAATACAAACTATTCAAGAAACAGCTTTCCACACTTCCTTTGTCCTTTAGATTATCTGGCCAAGAGACTTTGTCTACCAGTTCCTTGAGTTTGAAACAGCCTCATCTTCTCAGTCATTTTGCTGCATCCCCTTCTTTTTCCAGAAAAAGTGAGCTCTGATCTTTTAGTGATTGATCACTTTCACACAGATTTCCTTGCTCTTTTACTCTCTGGTAAGTAGTATTTCTTTGTTACTGTAGCATCAAACAGCATACTTTCTAACGTGTATTAGAGCTGAAGCTTAGAAGAGGGTCCTCTTTCCCAGCTCTTCCTCCTAATGCCAGGAATTAGGTAGTGAAAATCAACACTTAAGAGTAATGGAAGATGAGGTCCTAACCCACACTTAGGAGGCAACAGAATACCTTAATAACAGTGATACACTAAATATACAATCACATCAGAGATATAGGATAGTTACGATCATGTAACAACAAGAAGAAAACAATTAAAGACAGCAAATGCCAGCATGGAACACACCAAGCACTCTGTCCTTCTAGACAAATGCTTCTCCAAGCCCCCCAAAAGCTGGGAAGCTTTTGCTGCTTGACTGAAAATACTCTCTATAAAGGTATGGTCATCCCTACCACTCTGTTCCTTTTGAAAAACATATTCCTCTTGCTACTATTCAACCCTTGGAGCATTGGGCTGTCTTCTACAGTCTCTCCTTTTTTTTCTTGAGGAAAGAACTATTACAGTATTCTTTTTCCTTTTCGCTAAGATATTTCTTCACACTCTAATGCTAAAGCTTAAAAATGTAATTTCAGGTTTGATGTCAGTTTATTACATGAAGGCCACAATATTAAAATACCAGTGCCCTATGGAGGAAGAAGCTGGGTGATCTGATACCATCACAATCTTTATACAATGGACTTGCATTTAGCTCAGCTTATTCTTGTAAGTTAGGCAGGTCACTACAACTGATTCTTACCAGTGCTTCCAGAAAGAAAAGATTTCATAACTTTCTCAACTTTCTTGGGATAATTGTAACTCATCATATGAATGTTGTGCTGTGATAACTCAGTATTATTTCCTCTCTCCTTGTACAACAAAAGCCATCAACAGACCACATAGGAACCTTCTCCTAATCACATTTCATACACTGTGAGAGATTACTAACTATTCCTTACCCAGACAATGATTATCTGTGAAACCTTGCAGACACACGTGCACTATTGATTGGTCATTGGTCATTGAATATGACGGTAAAATTAAGGTTTATATATTGCTCATAACAGAGAAAAGCAGTACTAGAAACACACACACACACACAAAAAACAACAACCAAACAAAAAAACACCAACAACAATTCTAGAAGATCAGTGGAGAGAAATTTCAGCTCATTTACTGTAGTTACAGAAAGATAAAGACACTCCTAAGTTAGGAATACCTTAAATTATAAAAGACTAACAAGACTAAAATGTGATGCCTCTTTGTTACCAAGCAGGATTGCATCAACAGTAATTCCAATGCCAAGACACTTATCTTGTTTTAAACATTAGCACCCAAAATAATCAGTCTTAAAAGGTCATGTTTATTTAAAAATAGCTTGCTTGCATTTCACATTAAAGTTAATTTACTAACCTTAAAAAAATTAAATGCAAATGTATACAAATAATTTAAGCATCCTGTCAAAGTTCACATACATACCGCTGGAGCAATGAAAATATTCAAGGTCATATGAAATCTTTCTTAACCATGTACCATCATGTGGATTATTCTGTTAAATGTATATTGAACTCAAATGTTTGAACTCTCTCTTTAGCAATTTCTATCCTTTAAAAAAAAAAAAAGGAAAATCAAGCCTTTAATTTCCTATTTACAACGTGTTTTTCAGGCCATAACAAAGAAGCATACTGTACCTCTGGTGCTGTTGGCTGTTGCCGATGTGGTTGTGCTGGTTGTTAAGGCTACAGTGGTTGTGACTGTTGCAGTGGTAAGGGAGGGGATGACAGTAGTGGGAAGCAAAGTGTTGAAAACATCTGGTGAGTGGAAAAAAAATATAAAATAAAATCATATCATGCAAACAAAGGAGAATCATAATAGTGGTTTAATTTGTAAATACAAGTATGTTGAAAATGACTAAATTAAAACATGATTAACATAAATTATTACCGGTACAACAGTGTACCTTTAAATTCTTGACATTATATCACTCTCAATTTTTATAGTCAATCTGCTAGCATACAGAATTTAAAACACTGTTAAAATGACTGAGTTTCCACAGATATGGAGAGTGAATGTTTAAGTGACAAGAATCCATTTCTTCACTGAGCCATTTTAAATGTCTCATATAGTAGAAACCATATACAGATGAAACATGCTGTGTCAGAGTGGGAGATGAAAAAACAACACCGTCATGCCAAAATAAACACACACATGTTAACGAGAAATGGCTGTATGTTAAAAACACCCACTTTCAGACAGACTCAATGGAAGGAAAAAGGGGAGAAAATGCTACTAACTATAAGAGGTGCTTTTTCCGGATTGCTTTTCTTCTTCCCACACACTTGTTTAAGACACAGTTGTCTGCTAAGATCCAGAGCAGAGTATATTTCAAAATCTTTACCCTAATTAGCAAGCAAAGTGATCTTGCAATCATCCTTAATACTTACAGGTTATCATTAATATACAACTTAGAACTGAAAAATCAGAAAGGCCAATAATATTATTGTTAGTAAATATACAAATCAGAAAAGATGCAAAGCCCTAATGAAAAGTATGTTACGAAACCCTTCAGCTTCTTATCAAGTGCAGGTATGCCAAGCTTAGGCAGCTGCCACTTCCTTGCAGAGGAACCAGCAATCTCTGTTGCAAAACATTCCAGTACAGAGCAGAACATAACCAGATGTGCAGATTGAAAATACTTTGATTACACTGCCAGAAGCAATAAAGACCAGTATCACTTTGCTTATAAGGTGATTGCAGGTTTTAAAGAACAAACAAACAAAAGCCCTGAAGAGAACTACAGAAAAGCACTTCTGTGAGGAAGTAAACAGCATCTGACATTTTTCAGATTATTTATACCACAGCTTTAAAAGGAAAGGACTAGTTTCTCATCAGTTTTTGGTGAGTAAGCCATTCCACACTGATTTCAGTAAAAACATTTCTGAAGGGTGCTATTCAATGCAATAAAGGAGCAAAAATCTGACCCATGATCTATCTTCCCTTGCTGTGGAAGGAAATGCAATTGGTCTCTGAGTACCATCAATTCTGACTAAAATCAATGGAAGCTAAAGTAGCTCAGCTCTTTACAATATTGGGCTCAACAGAAGACATTTCAGAGACAGGGTCCTAGAGTTCAGCATGGTATAATTATACTCTTAAGATTTCAAATTAAAACGTTTGCCTTATTTTCATGATGGATGACAGATTGCTTTGGCACTTAAAAAGTCTCCTTGTCTGTAAATACCTATGAGTCACCTACAGTGTCCTGTAATCCTCTGGTTTTGATGAACGCCAGCACTATTCTCTCCAGAACCTATACCTGTGGGATTTCCCACTTTGGAAGTCATCAGAGAATGGCATGAGATCTCTCTTTCATCTCCTGTACACTGACATTTACATCTGTTTTACAATATAAAATATTCCCAAACCAGAAAAATTAAAGCAGGCTTTTCAAAAAAGCCAGCATAACTACATTAATCATCAGGAAAAAAAATGTAACATTACCTGGATGTAAGTACCACAATAATTAAACAGAACTGAGTTTAACAAGCATTAGAAATACATTAACATGTTAAAAAGATACATGTCATATGTACTGATCTATGCAATTATTTCTTATAAAGGGAAACTCCTTCTTAGATAAGTATCTGGTAAAAATGAAATCAAACAGGAAAAAAAAAATCCCTACCTCCTTCGTAAGGAGAGCAAAGCCTTGTTTATTAGAAAAGCTTTACAAAACAGTCTTGTACACAAAAACTAATTAATGTGACTTATGGTTCCCTTGGTTATCTTTCTTAAATATGTCATTTACTTAAGACTATGCAATGGCAAGTCAACTGCAACTGGTAAAGGCAGCTATGGTTTTATGACGGTGTTTTTTGTTCTAAGAGCACATTGTCTATGCAGTGTGCAAAATACTGGCATAAATGAATCACTGGTGAATTTAGAAGCTCATTGTTTTCTGGTTTCTTTTCTGACTGAAGTATTTCCAGCAAGAATTCTTATATTAAAAGAAAGCCTACATAGGAAACTGAGACTGATTAACAAGAACTAGGAGATAAGTGTTTTAATACAGATACGTAGGTTCATCTTTTCTGATCACATCAAGAACAATGAAAACTTAGGCAGAAATTAGTTTCCTTATCAGAGTCACTAACTCTAATGCCAAACATCAACACAGCAGCTTGTCAGAAGCCTCAGAGAAAAACGTGTTCTCAAAGGAAACATACATACAAGGACTAGGAGTGTCTTTGTTTCTTTCTTACTAGAGTAAGGAGAAATTCACCATGCAAATGACTGTAGTTGCTCTGTTTTGCTCATAGCATTACAATTACTTGCTCTCAATAACTGAAGTACAAGATAAGAACCAGGAATCATCCTGATGAGCCTTTTATCGGCCAATGAAATCTAAATTTACTCTGCATTCTGGGGATGCCTTGGCTCTACATAATAGAATCTCTTCTTTAATGATGTGTGTCATGGGAAGGTATGTGTGAAGTGACAAAACAGCTAACCGCTCTACAGACAACAGGTTTTGGAACTCCTGGACCATATTTCATCCTTAAAACCTCTTTTGGCAGCCCAAGTCTAGATATAGATTATAAGTCTGAAATGCACTCAAGTCCCACATTCAAAAGACTTGAATATTTGGGCCCACCAGCCCTACTGAGTTTCTCTAACAGAAAGGCTCCTCAGATCTTCTAGGAAGATCTACAGGTTCTTGCAAAACCCTACTAGCCTTGATTATTATTATTTTTTTAATGACAGAATTCAAATCATGGACTTCAAAATAAAGAAAAATAAGATGCAGTGCCCCTCATTCTACCCTCATTTATTGGACATGTAGGAGGTAAGTGGGGTTGGTAGCTCCCAAAAACAGACACATTGCAAATATAAACTGATTGAAGCGCAGGCTTCTGTTTAAGGCACATTAATCTCATTCGGTATTCTAAAGAGGGTATGCTGTTTCATTTCCATGCCAGAAGAGGGAATTATAATTTGACCGTTGCTAGTTCTGTAGGACTTTCTGTCATTGCTTTCACTTTGGGGTACACCTATCAGGCTACTAGTGAGGCAGACACGTTAACCACAGCTTCCTCTTTAAAAGTTTTTGAGAGAAACACTGTCAAAGGTGTTACACAGATTTGACCTCTTCTTGAGCCCTCTGCAAGGAAGTACCTTAATAGCATGGACTTGCAGGTTTCTGCCCAATAAATGTGTGTTGCAGAGATACTTCATTCTATTTTCTGGCCTTGCAGTTTCTGAATCTGGTTGTACAAAGCATTCAGCCAAAAACAAATTTTTGTTTACAACTCCCACACCCCTAAATACTGAAGGTAATTATGATCAAGAGACCATGCAGACTGGAACTTTTTAATTCAGGTAGCCATACCCAAATCAATGCACCTGATCACTGTTTCCATAATACTGAAGTATTAATCCTTAGTCTCCTGTGAAGCAGAAAATAGCCATATTTTGCAGATGGGGAACCAAAGAAGATAGAAAAGCCATACTTAGAGATCTAGAAGTCAAGTAATAATTGTCACTGTTAGGTTTCAAGTCTCACTACTAAAATGAACTTCTGGTGGCAGATATTCAGCCAAAAATTCAGTAATGTACTTAACCTGGTACTCATTTCAACACCTTGCTACCTCTGAAATATAAGTGATTCACCAAGGACTAATTGTTTCCATAACAGCTTCTGGAAATTGAAAAGGGGTTAGATGTCACATAGAGGGGACTTACTGACTTTAGTCAAAACTCTTTTACATGAATTTCCCTCAGGTTATGTATGAGACCTGATCTAGATTTTCAGTGAAAGAGATAGGCTTCTAACCTCTGTCTAGCAGCACAAGAAGGGTTTGAGAAGAGCTGCAAATACTAAGAGGACTCCCCTCTTTTAAGACCTGAAGCACTGTCACAGTACAGTGGACACATAGAGAAGTATGAGGAAGGTTTTACCGGCATGCTTCAAGGGCCACTATTGCATGTTAGCATGCCTTTAAACTGCACTAGCAGTGGCAAGGTGAAGGCAGACAGCAGGTTATCTGGTGGCTCATTGCAAATGCTAAAAGGAGGAGCGTGTAGTGCTTGGCTCTTTCAGGAGGCTGCTCTTTAGAACAGGCACTTATCTAGTCTGTTTACAAGTGGCAGAATAGCGTTGTGCAAGATCAGCTCAAAAACACTGGCAAGTCCTGCCCAATCATAATTTTGTGCTTTCCTCTCCTTCTCTCTTGAACTGATGCTGCATTCTTCTTATTGTGGCAGAAGACATTCATCCATTTAAGTGCAGGGAGCCTGGACAATTTACTCTCTGCAGATTTGGCCCTAAGCATTTTTACTCTCCATTTCCAAAGAATGGAGAAATGGTTCTGTTTGTTTTAACAGGCTTAAGTGAAAGATAGATCTGACCTATCAAAAATATTTGACTTGTTTGGTGAAAACACAACTGATATTCTGAAATGACTGAGCACAATTCAGACAACACTGGCTGCAGTTGATAAAAATGTAAAGGCTTTGTTTCAAGCTTGACAAAGACTGACAGAAAAATTAAAGGACAAACTGATAATGATAGATGGCCCTTGCTGTATTTTGACTGAGAACAAAAGAAATTCTAAGTAGTAAACTGAACTGAGTGATGACCTACCTGGGAAACAATTTCACTACTCTGTGCAAAATTTAATCAGAGGCTGTGGTATGTAGTACTAAATAATTTAGCAAGGTTTTAAATTCAAAGGGAAATGCATTTAACATTGCTCCCAGAAAACAGAATTGAACAAAGGGATCATTCAGCTTGAATATCATGTGCCAATAGCTCCTTAGCACTTAGACTGAATGATCATGAAGCCTCATGGACATGAGGTCAAGGGGTTCTCTCTACTAATTGATTCAGATTTATGAAACTCTGAAATGGCAATTATGTGCTTGACATTTTTGCTAGCAAATCAGATGTCATTAAAAAAATCCAAAACCTTTTAATAAAAGCCTCATGTAGATCTAGACCCGTAGTTAAAACAATTAGAGACTACTGGTGGATGAGTTCGTAATGCAAGATATACAACTGGGCTAAAATTTCTAAGCAACCTAGGAAGAATAGAAAATAAATTCACACAGTATCATAATTCTGAGATGTTTCATGGGCCTGTAGGTGACGTTAGATGTTGGAAGATGTGGGAACTTGTTAAGGTTTTATTTAACACAGTTTGGCTGCACAATCAGGACAGAGGAAAAAAATGAAGTCTTAAGAGATAACAGGGTTTTGATGTCATTGGGAGTTCTCTCAGTTGTTATAGAAACTTTGGTAGTTTTTTTATTTGTTGTTTTTGTTTTGTTTTCTATTTTGAAAGTAAGAGGCTTCAGCAGCAAACAAAGGAGGACGAAGTATTACAAAAAAGACAATGCCTCCTTCTGTTTTCAGAGAGTCAAGCAAAAATATTGGTATTTGCACATCTCTGGCCCAAATTCTATCCTTAGAAAGTTAAGAACATAACTGCAAAGAACCAAACACACATCAATATTGATACTCAGTATTGGCAGCATGGTATCACCCAAAATTACTTAGAAGTTTGTCCTTTAAAGTGAGGACCTGATATCACATCATGGCATATTTTCAGACATGCTCTGATCAGAAGAGGTTATGACAGCATTAGAAGTATGATGAATACGAGAAAACAAAGTGCAGTAGGAGGTTGACATTGAGCTATGAAGAAAAAAAAGTTAACTGTCCTTAATTGCCTTAAACAATTCCTCTACTGAATATCTCATTCACTTGGAGTGCCACAGCAACAGCAAGACTTTCAAGGGTGTGGGAAATTCTGATTTTCCTCCAGTAAAGCTGAATCAGGCACAGGCAGGTGTAGGAGCTGTCAGAAAACAAGAAGCTGTGACTTGCACATGTGACAAGAAAGCATGGGAAGGAATTGGCCTCACCCTTTTCAATGGAATACTTAAAAACCACCTACATAACTTTCCACAGGGACTCTGAGGAGCACAGCTTGCTGAGTGGGGCAGCCCCCACGCTTCCTCTTCAACCTCTTCCACCGCACAGAACATTTAGGATTTGCTGGGTCTACGCTTTTTGTAGTGCTCATGAATACTCACTAAAATTCAGACAGCTGCAGTAAACACCCCCAAAAAAACACTTTTCAGCAGCATCTGGCTAGCAGAACATGACCTTTCCACAGAGCACAAACGTTAACACAAGTATGGCTTTCTCACCTGGAGAACAAAGTAGATTGTAGCACTCACAGAGATGCACATAGGGACCACAGGACCATTGAACCAAGTATTTCACAGGAAAGCATCTAACGTAAATATTTAAGTGTTGTGCTAGTGACTGATAAGTTTTAAAATGAAGAGTTTGACCTTGGAAGCCCTGAGTGCTTACTTCAGGGATCATCTTGATCCCCACACCACTCCACTGAATTTGTGATCAGCAAAAGCTGTCCAGCTGCAGCTCCCTTGAAACAAAGAAATTTGCAAAGGAAGTCCTATGATGCTGGAACACTCTCATTTCATTGTCCCCTCATTGCTTATCACCATTCTAGCCACCTGAAAAGCTCACCATTCTTGCTCTTTGTGAAGCAGAAGAATAAAAGGTGACACAATGTAGTACCTCACAATACATCTACACAATACATTGCAGTTTGGTTGGGGCAGATTATAGGAATTGCAACTACTGTATTGAAGAAAATGAATAGGTTGTGATGTAGTATTTCTTCATTTCTACTTGTGCTAAAACCAGGTGATATACAGAGAACATAAAAGGATAAATCTGACAAGTTAACAACTTGTTCTGATGAGTAGATATTGAAGATTATCTTAACACAACAATTTAAATTCTCAAGTGGACAAACTCTTTAATGCTAAAGAAGTTGTTTTCGAGTGCTCTAAGTTTTACTTTAATAATGTTATTAGCACAAATGTACCTCTGAGGACAAATCAAGACAGGTATTCCACAGAAAAATTAATATTCCATGTTTTGGAGTCATATGAATACAATACTTTAGACTAGTCCAAATGTATACTGTGCAAGACCTACGCTTTCCCAAAATTACCTTGCATTTTTCCAGTAGTTAAGAAAAAATCTTTCACATTTTATAGTGGTAAAATAAAAACCTATTATTTTATTGAAGGTAGCCATTCTATCTTGTACACCTTTTTATTTGAAGCAGTTATGAATACTGCACTGAGCACATCAGTGAAGCTCATGCAACTTGCCTGAAAGATCTTAAGTAAAATTTGCAGAGCAAGGAGAAGGCTAAGAAGAAGAATTTCGTAATTCAATGTTCTAATAAAAAGGTATAGTTTTAAAGCACTGTTTGAGATTGCAGCCTCAAATGAAGCAGCTTTACTTATAAAAAGGCATCTATACATGCCCTGATTTTGTTTACCACTCTTCATTAAGAAATATATATGCACTAAAGAATGGATCTCTGCCTCTGTAAGATCATTACTTAGACAGTAGAGATGAAATGTTAGTGAAAAGGAGGTAACATCACTCCCATTTCACAGCTGGGAAAATGAAAACAGAAGTATTAAGTGGAATGTCTTATATTTTACAGACGTCTGATCATGATAGGGGAGTTCAGAATGAATCTCCTGAGTCCCACTTTAATATTCTACTGGAAGAAAAAAAAAAAGAAAAAAACTCTTAAAATTTTATTTTAAAAGCAATCGTCCTTATACCTTCAGTGCCAATTTTACTGCATTCAAGACAAACTGTTACCACAAAAGCCACCATCTTACACGAACAAAGCCAGCATGACTTGTCACAGAAGCACAGCATTCTATCATTATTAATATGGTATTTTAGGCCCATCACCACTGCTTAAAGATCACATTAAAGCTGTGATGTTCATTTTTATTCTTTTTAAGTACACAGGCAAGCCATATTTCCTTGTTTCTTCAAGCCAGAAAAATAGAAGTATTAAAAATTAAAAGAAATAAAGTACCAGCATCTGGCCCTTGAAAACCTGTACAGAAAAGCTAATGTACAATACAAATTCAGACACCAGCAGCCTTGAGCAAAGATGACAGCTTTCTCAGAATGACACTTGACTCTTTCTGTGCAAAAAAAAAAAAAAAATAATCAAAAAGTTCAGCCAGAACTACAGTAGGAAGAAGAAAGAGGTCAAGGAGAATTCTCTAAAATTTTCCTAGTAGGGAGAAAAGTGTTGAAACTAAATGGAGGTAAACAGAAGGCTGGTCTCTATTTCATTATGGTTGCTGCTTTAACTTCTCTGAGAAATACAGGAAAAAACAATGAAATTGCTTAAACAACTCAAAATTCACTGCAATAATTTTAAGGTTAGAATAAAGGCAAAACAGAGAATATTATTTGAATGACTTTATTTCAAAATAAAATCAGAGAGGTCTAACACTAATCTAAAATGCTTTGTCACAGTGGGATTAGCTGTATCCCATTGAAAATTAGCTTGGACAAGTTAATGGGATCTTTGCAACAAAAATACAGTTTATTGCACTTCTTTACAGCATCTTTGATTAATAAACTTAATTCACATTCTTATTACTATAGTGCATTACCTGAGAGAACAAACTCCAATCATTTTAGTTGTCAATCTTTATGCTGTCTTTTTTTTTTTGTTCAAAATAGTACTATTCATCTAGCTGAATTCCTCAATGACTCTGGCTTTGTATAATGTGCTACTATGAATGCTGGGACGTATGCAATAAAGTCAAGATTTGATTTTATTACAATTATCCATCTTTTGTTCATGCAGACATATTTGGTAGCTTTATCTCTAAGCCATCAAATAGGACAAGTACCATTCCAATAGAATGCCGAAGTATTTGTTATAAAAGAATCTGCTAATCAGATGTCAGATCTGCTAATTTATTTTAAACAAACAGATTTACAAATCATTGCAAAGAGATTTCAGTTCCTGCTTGTGAACGATGAAAGCCATCCAGAGCTCTCCTCAATCAAGCAGCAAACGAATACTGCAATGTATCAACCTTGACAACTGCTTCCTACCAATCATGGATTAGAGAACCTGTAGAAAATATATATTAAAAAAAAAAAACAGAAATCACAGAGGGCGAAAACAATCTACTACTGCAATGACCCACAGCAATACCTAAAGGAAAAAAGAGTTTACCCTGTCAAATCTCTTTCCTATCCTTCCTCCTCTCATTTGGTTTGGTTTCTTCTTCACTTGCCAGGAGAAATAATAAGTTTCAACTGAAAGATATACCCTCCCCAGACATGAAGTTACCAAGCAAAAGCAAAGCTCTTCTTCAAGGGTGTATTTGGGTACTAAATGAGTTGTATGATACAGGTGAAGAAAAAGTAAAGGAAATGCAGACTAGAGTATAAAGAAGATACAGAAAAAATAAAATCTTTCATACTTCAATCTCCAGTCCTTCTAACAAAAGAAAATTAACTTTCACTGAAAGTTGTTTGGACTGTTTTTCTCACAGATAACATATCATCTTACATCATAACATGAATTCCATCAGTGACAGCAGATATTTGGAGACCTGTCCACAGACACCTGCCAGGTAAGTTTCTTCAGAAGGGATTAAAACTTTCGTTATTCTTGTGAGGTAACCACAGCCTTCCGCAGGAAGTCAGGATATTGTGGGAGATACTTAGACAGTGCTAGGTATTCCAACCAACTTCATCAACTTTGGTAGATTCACATTCATACTTGCAAGCAATATTTTTTTTTTCCTATCACAAATAGCGAAAATAGAATAATCATAACAAATAATTACTAACGCCAAATTAAGGATATTAGAAATGGTTAGAGATAAGCAAATTCCAAAGTATATACTCCTCTCTGACACTCTATCCTTCATATTTGATCAAAGACCTTAGATAATGAACTTCTCATAGCTCTCTAAGAAAGAGGCAACATTTTTACAGAAGCTTCCCCACACTCAGGGGTAAGCTAAAGACTCAGGATGCTGTGTGCAATCTCCCTAAAGCAATTATATCTGTCTTCAAACTATCTCCATTTGCTCAGAACCAATGACTTGTGCTACTTTCCCAAACTTTTTAATCTCAGTTGGAGCAATACATGGTACTAATGTATCACCAGGCCACCATCACCAATTGACATTCTAAGTATAATCACTGCACAGCATATCATTTTGCTTTCCTGAATTCAGTGAAAAGATGAGCAACCTATTCTCAAAAGAAAGGTAAATTATAGAAGCACCACATCAGAATGACAGAGACAGGAGACCCTCACTTGCATTCAAAGTAGCTCCTAATGGTGCTAGAAAGATTGCAATTTAGAAAAATTACTAAGTTACTTTGATAATTTCATTATGGTTGTGTGTGTGTGTGAATAATAAATAATCTCGATGGAAACAGAAAATAATTAGCAACTGTTTGACTTTAACTTTGTCATCAGTCACAAGTGAAATCATTCTGTTAACAGCCTTATTTTCTTCATGAAACCTGCATGTGACATTCATAGACACAGTAATTTTGCACTCTGACCCCTCACCCAAAAAGGCATGATTGAAGTAAAGTTCAAGAATGTAAGAGGTAAGCAATAGTAAAGCTTGAAGTCCAGAAAAATTAGAGAGCAAGCTGTGCTACTAAAGCAAATCAGAGTGATAATAAACTCAACAGTACTATTTGAGTAGTACATCTCACTGAAGATCATTTAAGAGTTTTTAAGAGTTATGTTTCAAAGAGCAACAGTACTGTATCTAGTATAAGTTATTCAAAAAGTACTTTACTGTAGGTGTTCTACCTGTATACAAGCATCCAAAATATTATTATTTTTTTTTTTTTGCAATTACTGTGTATGGAGAGAAAACCTCATTATAAATCAAAACTAGTATGCAATCTTTTCCTTTTCAGAAATCACATAGGGAGCCCAAATCAAGAACTATCTCATTAGCCAATTACACATGTACATAGAGAATTGAATTTCTTCAGGTGTTGTGTGACATGATCCAAAGCTACAGGTTTTTAGAATAAGTACATTGCTAACTTATATTTAAATAGGAATGAGCTATATGTGCTGGAATAGGTAGTTAAAAATTGGCACTCGAGACAGCATCTGCTGCTGGGGACTGGGGTTGGGGGCAGAGGGAAGTAAAAGCAGGACAAATTCAAATTTAAGTCAACTGAAAGACCCTGGATTCAGTAATTCCAGCAAGTACTCCATTCAAAAAAAAAATTTAATGTTATCTAAAAAAAAAAATATCACTTTATTTTAAAACTTTTCTTTCATCCAAAGCAGTACTTAAATGTAAAACATTCTCCTAAAGCATTTCTATGGTTTGGAATGTTATTTTCTTGACCTTTACAAAATAATTTTGAGCTGATCTGAAAGAAAAAAAAAAGCATCTTTCTTTTCTAAAGTCACCATAAATGAAGAAATATCAGTTCATACAGCTCAACTATAGACCCTACTGTGCAAGTATTTATCAACAAAAAGCAATTTCAAAGTAGCTGCCTTGCAAGTGTTCAGGGATAATAGCTGGCCAATTCATCCATAAAATTAAGCCAACAATTCCACCGTAAGTTTCTTGACAGACTTCTAATACCTGGAAACATAAATAAGCATTATATTTCTTTAGTCCAATAATAAAGCCTATATTACACAATGTTTTCTTAATTCATCTGGTTGTGCAGCATTCCAACAAAACTGTTCTTTTAGGTTTGGGCCACCTGTTTTAGTGCAGCTAAAAGTCTTCAGAAGAAGTTAACTTTAACACTATGAAAGTGACTTAATACCTTGATGTCACTATACAAAGTTGATGTGTATGCAAAATCAAAATAATTCAACATAATTTGAAGGGCTATTCTTTGCAGAATATCATGTAAATACCATTTTCTGTGTGTTTATGAGGCTACCTTTAATAAAGGGTTTACTGTACCACTTTCTCAGGACTGTGCAACTTAACCCCTACATACCTCGGCTTCTGCACAAAAAACATGGAAAAGTAAAATAAAAATTAAAAAAAAAAAAGCTTTGGGGGAAGGAAGACTCAGTTTGGGGTTATGAACTCTTTTTTTACATTTTTGAGATGACAAGTCTTCAAGAGCATTCTTTTATTTATTTTTCAGCTGAAAGCTCAGATTCCTCTGTCAATGAGTCGTCTCCTTTACATTTTTGTACTTTATTTTTACTTTTTAAAAGATGGAAGTAGGAGAGACTGTTCTTTTCACCTCTGTTTTAAGGACTCAGAACTGAGGGACCCTCTTTCTTTTAATTCAAACCCAGAAAAAAAATCTCAAAATCAAGAAGTATAGATATTCACATGCACAGAATTTCAATTAAGTCCTGAGCGGTCTTCTGAGCCTTATATTCTTGATAAGCCTTGATTGCTTTGGGAGTAAGTTTTTTTTTTTTTTTTTTTTTTTTTTTTTAGTAAAAACACCCTCTATTATAGCTTTACAGGTTACTATTGTTCCATTACATCACAGGCAAAGGGTAGGATTTTCCCACAGGCAAGGAGATTCTCTTCTCTGAGACACATCTGTGAGTGAGATGTTTCATCTCAGGAGCTATAAGGGAGGTAACTTCAGAAATTGTCCAGCTACCTGGGCTACCATCTACCAATATCTAGCATCTTAACAGCAAAATGGAGGGCAACTAGATTACTGCCGAGTCTGCTGCTCCATACGAGACCTCCATTAAGGTCTCTCATTCCTTTCTTTCCTTACCTCCTCTCCCTGCCTTGCAGTGAATAATTTTTCTATGTTTTTGGAGGGATGTGAGGAGAAGGTGTCCAAAAACAGTCTACAAGTTTTTATCAAAGGTCCGCAGTGAAATTTTTTGCAAGCCAGAAGCTCTATTGCCCATCTGATAACCTCCATTTTCATAAAAAGGAAAATTATCGTAACTTCTCTGACTTTCTTCAAATTACTGTTTGACTCGGTGTTTACTTTCATAGAGTGAGAGATGTGCACAAGTGAGTTACAGAAATAAAGGAAGGTGAGGGGCTCCTATGAGAACTTCAAGACAGAAATTAAATGCAGTAAAAATTTGATAGTGGGCAAATGAACAGACAAAGATAAAGGAGTTTAGAGCAGATAAAGGTAATGGAGTTTGTTCAATTTCAGATGTGTTTTGGATTCCACAGAGTTTCTACTAATTTAAAAAGAAACTTGTGTAAAAGAAAAAGTGCACAGTACTGGAATTACAGGTGGCCTCAGAAGGTGAACTTTTGTAATATATGTATGTGGAGGTAGGAATTGGTATATATATGGAAGTGGAGGTAATAAACTTAGATGTCTGGTGAAAATTTGGCATAGACTTGTTCTAGACATGGAAAGATCAAACAGATTTACTACCAGAAAGAAAATGAAGAAAATGATGAGAAAGAGACCGTGAAAGAAGAGCCTGGGTACAAAGGACAGGAATCTGAGAAAAGCAAAGAGACTAAGATCATAATTAGTAAGACATTGACAGCAAGGTGAAAATTCTTGAGAAACTAGTAAAGGGAAGCCACATGAAAATGAAAGTGATTTTAACTGCAAGGCAGTGATCCAACTGGAAATGGCAAAATAAAAGTGGAAATAAGAGCATTACAGTGATAAGAATGGCTGTGGAACTTAGAAAAAGATATAAGCCACTGGTCTAGATGGGAAACAATAGGAGATATACTGGGAACTGAAATAAACTATGGAGGTGATGGTAAGAAGAATGAAGGAATGCCATCAATGCAAACGTGAACAGCCATCACAATGAGATTTTCAATAATTCAATACTTATAGCACAAACAGAAAAAGAGGCCAAGTAGATTGGAAAGTTAAGAAATGAAGAGCTCAACCAGCAGGGTTTAAACAAACAAGAGTGAACACTTTTCCCTCAAAGCACATAATTCAATTCAAAACTTGTTGCCACAGGTTATTGTGAAAGCCAAGATGATAAATGTTTTGAAATAGGACTGGACACACATGGAAGATAAATACATCAGAGTCCAAAGGAAAGGTGCAGTGGGACCTTTGGTCCTACACGTTGTAGGAGATCTTGTTTGAAATTACATTTCAAAATACTAACGAGGATATAACTCGGTAATTCACTTGCCTTTATTTGTGAAGAAATATCTTGTCTAAGAAAAAAAATATTTAAGAGGCCGAAGTCAAGGGAATATGTTATGCCACTTTTTATTCTCCAGACATACTGAGTTTTGGCTCAATCTCTTTTTACTGTATGTATAATTTGGGAGTAAGGACTGCCTAAGAACATCCACAGAAGCCTATTCATGTCAATTACAGTATTTCTTTGATAGATAATTGATACATGACGTATTATAGCTTAGAGTATTTCTATTAATTGAATACATGACTTAAAATTAGCAAATCGGGATATTTCACCCAATTACTTCATTTCAAGTAGGTCTCTAAAACTATCAAATGCTGCTCCTTCCAGTAAGTTCTCCTAATGCCATGGACTTCTGTTACCTACTCAATATGATATTGAACTATGTCTTCAGCAGTGACCTCCAGAGATCATTAACTACAGTTACATACATAGCAGCTGTGCCTTCAGTTTCACCATGATGGACCACATCCTTCCTCAACTCCAGCTAAATCAATGCAGTTATTACCTAAGCTTTGCAAGTAGAACCTGTTTTTGGGTTGAGCATCACAAGTTTGAGAGTTAGCTCTGTTTACTGATGATTAATGACTAGTATTTGAACAAAGGTATACAAAAATTCTTAATAAATTGAAAGAGACAGAAAATTGCCTGCAGCACATTACCAAAGGAAGGATGTGATATATCTAGCCAGAATTTGCACTTCTAAAGCACTAAGCTCACCAATTAGAATACGGAAATGACAACAGCTACAGGCATTAAAGCTTGTGCCTTTGTTATTGCAAGAGACAAATGTCTGAGCAAACTACATGTCTTGCCTTTGTACTGCTGCCTATAAACTCTGACTTTGTGCCCACCTTCCTGCTTCATGAAGTGTTTTCTTGACATTTATTATTAATAATTGAAGTTAAGAAAAATGAAAGTAGCAGTCATATTGATTCAGCAAAGCAGCATGAGCATATTTAATGGTCGATACCTTTTATCTGATTTAAATACATTCCCTTTCTTTGAAGTCTGATTTCTTTAATTACACTACATATCTAAAAAGATTTTTTATGTTATCAGATGCCAATTATGTTAGACATTGTCATTCATTTGCTTATAGTAGTATTTATTTCCACTGCCATCAACTCACACCTAAACAGCATTACCTCATATTTGTTTACATGAAAAAAAACATTTTTATGTATAATATTTTGTCTAGGTTGATCCAGTTAAACGCATGTAACACTCTTTTTGGTTTGCATAATTAATATGTATATAAACTTTCCTTACCCTTAATCTCTAATTATGATAAACTACACCTTTCGTTTTTAGGCAAGCTTCTCTCCATGTTAGAGCTGTCTAAACCTCTTCTGAGTAAGGAAGATAACTTCAGAAATTGAGGGAATTAGTAGATAGAGTCCCAATGAGAGGGGGATTTCATGGGGGAAAAAGAAAAAAAAAAAGAATAGAAGCCACATAGAACTTTTGTAACCTTAATGAAGAGAAGACAGAAAATCTGTAGAAGTGATGTAGATCACTTTTGATTGTAGAATCAAAATACAGATTAAAAAAAAAACAAACAACAACACTGTAAAGCAGATTACATCCCCCTGCCGCTGCAGAGGATACCTTCCATTGATGTACCCTGCCTTCCCACACAAGCTCGCCTGGCAAGACTCAATCAGCCATAGTATCTCTCTAAGCTCGGGGATATGATTATTATTCTTTTATTCCTACTTATTATTACTACACTTTAACTTCTCTGAGCTCTGGAGTTGCCTGGAAAAAAAAACAAACAGCACCTGTTAGTTGTTTGAAATCTGTGGAGTTGGACTTCCAGAGGCTTATTAGGTGCAGTGGCTACTATCACTCAGGGCATTTATGCCTAACTCCATATGGATTTGGCAGGTCACTTTTCCTAGACCTTACTTCCCTGACTTGCATCTTCAAAGAATCTCTTGTGAAGAGAGATTCTCTCGTCATGCAGATTCTTCCCTCTCCTCTCCTATTTATAGACGTACCACCCCTTAATGTTAAATCTGGCACGTGCTTGTATTAGAAACCTAAGATTCAAGGTAAGAAGGCTCACTTATACAATACATCAGCTGTACCAAAAGGAGCAGGTCCAAAAAATTAAGTCAACACATTAGGCACAGGGAAAGGGTCAGGAAACCATGCTGCTCCCAGATATATTTACAAAGATAAAGAGAAAATATATTCTCTATTAAATGGAAGAACACATCTCAGGAAGTGTTAAAAAGTGGTTTTCCTAGCAGAGTGAGAGAGAGAATAATAATAATGAATTGGTTTAGGAGGATTATTTTTCACTGGGGACATTCAGGAATCCAATGAACAAAAGAAAGGATAAGACTGCCTAAACTGATCTATACAAGCAATTGTGTTACACTTGATAAAATAATTGTGTCAGTCTCTACCGTGCTTAAAACAAACTTATAAACTCTGAAAACAGTTAGCTGTTAAGCTCTAAACACCATCACATACTCTGTCACACTACTCTCATTGTTACAGAAATCTAGGAAGCACCTGACATTTATCTTCTGTAGTTCTAACACCAGAATTGCAGAAATGCAATTAGGAAACGCTGGTACTCATAACAGAAAAGGTCAGCAGTGTTCAAGCTAAACCTAGTAACACGCCTAATGTGCTGCCACACATAACAGAATGCTTTCCTGATAATGAATGACTTTACTGACTGCCATTAAGTTGTTGCAAAATAATCAGATCAACAGGGGCATGCCACTACGTGAAAGACGCATAGGATATTGTGAAATAGTCTTTGATAGGGGTACATTGCAAAGTCACCACTGATGGAAAATCTACCATTATAAAAGGCCATATTTCCAAAAATTATCACATAAATAAATTGGGTGCAAAACACAAATGATAGAAATTTCAGTGTTCGGTAAGCAAGGAAGCCATTACTTCATCTAAGGCAGTGCACCTTGTGCATGCAGCCAACAAACAATACAACACCATCTCTTGGATGTAAATTTTTTTTTTTTGTAGTAGTCAATGTAAGTACAGGTTAGGGAGTTTAGTTGTTCTGTTTGTCTTTAATAGAGAAATACTCACACAGCAGTACAAGCTCAATGGTCCTCAAGCAAAGACTTCCTCCTTACTTGTGTCACTAATACTACATAAGCTAATAGTGAAGTTTAAGAGAAATGAGAAGTAATCTAGGGGGTTCTTTTGATAAATCACATTTCATCGACAGCACTAAGAAATATCTCATTACTGAAAGATGAAAGTAGCATTTATTAGAAGTTTTCTGCCAAATACCAAAAGTCAGGTTAAGCCTTTAAATGAAAAATATTTTTGACAGCTTGCAAACACCAAGAAACATATATTTGTTATGCCTGAAGTAACTGAGCAGAATAAAACCTACGTACTTCCCATTTCTGTTTACAGACTATAACTTGTATTAGATTGTTTCACTTAATTTTTGCCATAGTTATAAAAAGTTGCTTTTGTGTAAAAACTAGGGGAAAAAAGTACTGTGATGAATTGCAGTGCAGCTTCACCTCTTTATTCAGTTAGGTTAAAATTCAAACTATAGAACTCAGTTTTCTAGGAATTATCACAGTTACCTCTGTGATAAGACAAACTACATGTTTTGAGACTGCTAGATCTTATGAAGTTTTATTAAAGCTAAATGCTAGCATTTTATTATAGTTTCTCCTATACCTGAGTTATATCAAATTATTTTGTGGTTAATATAAAAGCCTGATATTCTTTTAGTGTGACACATACTGTTGCCTAATTAATCAAGGAAAATAAATCAATTGAAATTTAATGTGAACCTTCCTATTATCAACTTCATTGGAAGAAGTATCTTGAATTTAGGACAGAACATGTTCTCAAAAGAGGATTGATTATGAAATTAAGCCAGATGCGATGATCAGCTAACTTGTATAAGCTGAATTTCATCAGTAGCAAGCTATAAATTATGTGAAGAAAAGTATCTGACAATCTGTCTTTGGTGGTCTATATACAAAAGTCAAAAGGCTCTTCTGTCTGGTATTTCCAAATTTCCCTTCATATATCCTTTTATAAACACTTTTTAGCTGAACAATATGTGCACGAGGCAAGTATTTATAAAACACTACCCAACATATCACAGAATCACAGAATTGTAGGGGTTGGAAGGGACCTTGAAAGATCATCGGGTCCAACCCCCCTGCCAAAGCAGGTTCCTTAGAGCAGGTTGCCCAGGTAGGCGTCCAGATGGGCCTTGAATATCTCCAGAGAAGGAGACTCCGCAACCTCCCTGGGCAGCCTATTCCAGTGCTCCATCACCCTCACCGTGAAGAAGTTCTTTCGCATGTTGGTGCAGAACTTCCTGTGCTCTATTTAGTGGCCATTACCCCTTGTCCTGTCCCCACAAACCACTGAAAAGAGGTTGGCCAAATCCCTCTGTCTCCCACAAAATATGGCAAAAATATTTTTACAGATGTTTACTTAGTAAAAAGTTCACAACATTAGTGAACATATTTTGTTTAACCTGTATGAAGAGAGGTATGCCAAAAGAAGGAAGTAAACATACTAACAACAACTGGAGAATAGTGTCAATAAAAGTGCCCTTATACTTCCACCTTTTTCCTGATGTTCTTTCACTAATGATCGTAAGAAACCAATTGTATTTTCCTGAAATGCTACATATGTGTAACATGCACCAAAGAACCAAAGAGAATACACTCACCATGTACTATCAGGACATATTCTGTGCTGTTTCGGCCAATGGGATTTTTTGCTTCACATCGATATGTGCCATTGTCTGTTTTGTTTAGGAAACTGATGCTTAGGACCCTGCCATTGACAACCATTCTCTCGGGATCTGGTAGTTCTCCACCATCCTTTGTCCACAATACTGGTTCTGGCCTGTTGGATCCAAAGCAATACATTTAATCAGATACATGTAGTATGCATATGAAATATTATGTATCAGCAACAGTAACTTGTGGATAATACTCTGCTATCACAAAATACTCAGTAATCATTTGAGTTACTGGATATAACGAGCATCTATTACAACTTTACCATCTAGTACCAGATGTGAACTACTAAAATGCAGGAACAGGCAGGAAAAATAAGAGGAACAAATAAGAAAACAGAATGGTATTGGAAAAGGCCAAGGTCTTCCCTAAATAAATAAATAAATAAAAGTGCTAATGATATTTCAGTGTACACTGTTTGGCAAGACATTTGGCAAGCTGTGTGAAAACAGCTCTCTGTGTGATGAGCAGCATGGTCTTGTGCACCTGACAGGCAACAGAAATCATGCAAGCAGGCTGAGGTAGATGTAAGTGGTTTGTAAATGGATTCTTAAATTATTTAGGCTATTCACATTCACAAGTGTACTTGCATGTACTGAGTGCTTTTCCTGAACCAGGCATATCAGTTGCAAAGTAGTGCATCTTACACACAATCTAAATTTGTTTCTGTTGCTGCACTGTGTCACAGCCCATTCCCTTTTCCACCCTTACTGCATGCTTCCCTTGAATAATTTTTTTGTTTGTTTTACACATATTATCACAAGCAGTATAAGATTTGACTTAAAATCCTGGACTTCCTTTCAGTGAAACCTTTCCTCTTGTACCTGGTAACTTCACATCAGACCAAAGGCAAAGCACTGACAGCGATAACTCCTTAGCCAAGTTAAGGACACAGCAGAGAAGGGAAATGACTGTCTTACAGCTTCCCATACATCTTCCCACTGGCAACTGATATTTAACTCTTTCCCAAAAACTCTCAAGGAGCTCTACAGTTCAAAAGATTTGCCTACGACAGCAGAAAGTATTTATTACTTGTACACAGTCTTTGCCTGTATATAACAAATTGCACTTTCAAATTTACATGAGGGAAACCACCAAAAGGATATGTCCACGATTAGAAATGAAAAGATGGCTTACCAAATCCTATCTCACAAACAGATGTAGCATCTCAGGTCTTTAGATACTAGTCACTGAAGCAAGATATACACAGCCTGCAGATTCAGTTATGCTTCTTCTAACTGATAGCTTTGTACTTTACAACCTAAATATCGATTCCTTTCTTTTGGCTGCACTACTTAAGTAATTTCAACCAGTAGCAGTTCTAGATTTACAATTTATTTGGTAGCAGAATGTTACTATTTTTTTTTTCCTACCAAAGTATGCAGTTTTATGACTAAATAACAAAACAAATATAAAATACTTTTATACAATCATCAGATGCCTACTTAGTTGCTAGTCTTACTGAAGAACTACTTAATTTGATTAATTTAAGGTGTTTATAACCTATTAAATATGAGTGTTAAGAATAAGAATTAAGTCTAAATATCCAAACAGAGACAATTTGCTAAAATGCAGCATTACACACAGAATAGGCCTAATGCCTGCAACAACATTTTTCTTTTAAATTATACAACGTATAGACAAAGTGAATTTTCTGAAATGCACTCACTGCTATATATGTTCTATTACTTTTTTTTTTTTTGGTAAAAAGGACAGACATTAGTTTTGTCTTGAGAAGCACCAGAGATCTACATAGATTTCAGTAATATTTGGATGATACCTTGTTAAATTATTATTGTACTTGTTACCGAGACTGGCTGTTCTCTGACACTGATTTTAATAAATAAAAAATAACTCATAAGTCATACAGAATCATAGAATCATTTAGGTTGGAAAAGATCCTTAAAATCATCAAGCCCAGCCATCGCCTAATGCTTCCAAGTCCATCACTAAACCATGTCCCTAAGCTCCACATCCACATCTCTTAAGCACCTCCAGAGATGGGGACTCCACCACTTCTCTGGGCAGCCTGTTCCAATGCCTCACAACCCTCTCCATAAAGAAATTCTTCCTGATACCTAATCTAAACCTCCCTTGGCACAAGTTGAGGCCATTGACTCGCGTCCTATGACTGGTCACCTGAGAAAAGAGACCGACACCCTCCTTATTGCAACTGCCTTTCAGGTAGTAACAGGAAGTGGTAAGATCTCCCCTCAGCCTCCTTTTCTCCACTAAATGACCCTAGTTCTCTCAGATGCACCTTATGTGTCTTGTTTTCTAGTCCCTTCATCAGCTTCCTTGCTCTTCTCCAAATGTGTTCCAGCAACTCGACATCCTTGTTGTAGTAAGGGGCTCAAAACTGAACACCATACTTGAGGGACAGCCTCGCCAGTGCCCAGTACAAGAGGACAATCTCTTCCCTAGTCAGGGAATATTACAACATTCACATAATTTTAAATCATGGATTAAGAACTATTGGTGTAATGGGCCTTATTTATACTTAACTGTAAGTATGTCACAGTATTCTTCCTAAGTGTGCTTTCAAGCACTGATATCTAAATAGACACGTACGCACAATATACACACCTCCTTTCTGCTTAACACTAGCAGGAAATCTAGATGTCCACATTGTTGCAGAAAAATTGTCCCACGCAGTTAACAACATTAAGGTGTGATTTGCTTTGATTTGTTAAAGTTGATGTGTTCAATTTTCTAGCAAACTCCTCATTGTTCCCCATTTACCACTTTACTGTGAATCCGTAATCCCAGGAGTGGAAACTCTGAAACACTTCTGCTACAATGTAAACCATTACCTTCATAAATGACACGTTAAAGCAACTTCTGTGCAGTGGTAATTTATGAAACGTACATTTTAAATTGAACTTAGATGGCATATCCTAGTAAAAAACCCATAGGATAACAAATAACTAGGAAATGGAGCCTTAGATCTAAATTACTCAAGGAGCTTTGTCACATCTTAATATACCAACTGCAGTCCTACGCAGAGTGGCTAGAGAGGCAGATCTACATCCTCTGGGTGACAGGAGGAAAACCATCCCTTAATTAACAGAGCCACCCTGTGTGGGCTAAGCAGCAGCAGCAGAGCCATCCCTGGGCAGCTGGCCTGTGGTCAGCACGTCATGGTGGCTAGACACAGCCCTTGCTCCACCTTGCCACTCCTGGGAGGATGCTGCCTAAAGCAGTGACTGTCACAGCTGCAGAACTATATCTTGCCTTCACTGCTGGGAAGTTTTGAGACACTCTGGTCTAAACAATTCATTAGTCAGGCAGAAGTGAGTTAAGAACATGAGATGTGCTCAAGCACCCTGGCCAGCATGCTGCTACTGACAGCAACAACTGGAGCGGCTGCTCAGGGAAAGCACACAAGCATGGCCACTGCCTGTAGTCCATCCCCCTATGCTCCACCAGCAGCTGTAATCATGCCATTGGGGATGCTGGAGGGCACGTCTCTTGTTCTCCTTAGCGTCTATGCAGTATTTAGATCTGTTGCCCATAAATTTCTCAAATCTCTTTTTGAATCTGCTTGCACTGTCTGCCAACCCAGATTTCTGTGGCAATGAATTCAAAAAAGTTCCCTACCTGCTGTGTAAAAGCGTACTTTTTGTACTTTTATCTGTCTTGTACTGATCTCTGAGCAGTTGCAATGAATTATGGTAACAGAGTTTGGTAACAGTTCTGCATATTATAACCTTGCTATCAATTATGACAGACCTGTATTTAGTAGACCTTTCTTCTACTTTCTCCCCCTTCTTTTCTCTACTTTGAATTTGATACAGTCCGAGATTACTGGCAGGAAAAAACAACAACGCCCCCACATAAGAAAACAGACAGACTAAATTTAGAAAACATTGACCACTCCTTGATAAGAGCTTTAGCAACGTAATTGTCAAAAGCCCAAATGCAGTTGGAACATCAGTGAAGAAGCTCCCCTTCTGTGTCACAAGACACGCCAAACTGTAAATTTTCCATAAGTTATTCTGTTGAAGAGTGTTCATGGATGTATATACAGAGGTTCATTTTTCACCCAACATTTTGAAAGTGTTCCGACTCAGTTGGGGGATATTTAGGTTAGATATCCTAAAACATCAGACAAACACATACACTCCTATTATTGCATATTTCTCTCTATTGCCTAGGTCTCTAATATTGAAGAATGTTACCTTTTGTTCACATATTAACAAATTGCCACAAGGCCATTACTAGGACTGGAACAAACAGGGTATCTCTGAGCCTTGCATTTGTGATTACTTCACATTGAATAACACTTACCAGTTGACCCCACGCTTTCTCAGGCAACCCCAAAAAAAAGTATTTATTGGAGCACAATAGCTATAAAGTTAGAATGAGCACACTGGCAACTAATACAGTTGTATGCTACCACCTTTGCACATTTCACGACACAAACAAGCTCACCAACCTGCTCTGTCCTAACAGAAACATGCAGCCTGCTGGTACTGAGGCCGTCACCCAAGGACCAAATTTGGGGCAACAGATGTTTTCTATATGCCTGGTTTAATCCCTCCCAGGTGGACATGGGTATGTGGAAATGAGCTGTGCTACCACTGAGCCCCTTCATTGGGCTGGGGGAGGCAGCAGAGCTGAGGCACCAAGATGTTGTTTTCTTCTCCAAAACACAGCTCTGCTTCTGGCCTTGCCTATTCTAATTTGCTCTCAGTGTGACACCTTTTAAAACAAAAACAAACAAATTAAGTATGCTGCATTGAAGAAATTCTTTCAAAGACAGCTCAAATGTGACAGACAGGTCATGCCTGTTCTTTGGCTAGCATGTACTGCTTTTACTAATTTAGCTTTGTGTGCTGATGCCCACACCATCGGGATTGTACTACACTAAAAGAAGCTAGAGATACTAATCATGATTATGGCCAATGACTCTTCTACCAAGCCCCTAAAATAAGCTTAAATTCTATACCTTCTCTGAAAAACTGCTCAACAGACTTAGACTTTGGTATAATTTATATTTAATCCTAATATGCCCAGAAGCTTTCAGAAACTGACTTGCATAAGTGAACTGTTTTTTGGTATTAATAAATAAATTTGTCAACTGTCTTTATGTTAGCCTCCAAAAGTGACATAAAAAGGAACATAGTTTGGTATTCTTTCCCAGACAAACTGAGATGGGACTGCAATGAGGGAATTAAAACTGTTACTATTCCAGAGGGATTCAGGTTTCATAATGTGGAACCGAAGATTTCTTGCAAGCAACTTCACAAAGAATTTATGAGTTCAGATAAAGTATTTTTTAATCCTGATGCTAAGAAATCTTTTCTTCCAAAACAAGTCAGAGAGAAAGCTAAGGATGAACTGGAATGTGTTGAAAAAAAATGTTTTAGAAAACAAAGGTTTAGTTGGAAAAAAGCATTTAGGCACAGACTTGACTTTTAAACAAGTGTTTACATAACACCTAAGTCAACAGGATTTAAGTTCAGCTGAATGTGTTTGATAATCTAGGCCTTTAAAAGTCACACAGCAGTATTTTAAAACAAGTTCTTTAATTTTTGACCTCTTTCCCCACCCTTAACCAAAGTACTATGATGCTTCAGAGCTTCCCATAATTCTCTCTTCTAGTGATACTTTTTCATATATAAACATTAAATTTATCTTAATTTAAATAATACATGCAGCTACTGTATCAGCTCTTCTTTCTGAATACAGTGAACTTAACACAATTTATTTTCATGGGAAGTTCTTGGCTCTATGCCATTTTATTGCACTTTTCTTATTTCTGTATACAGAAAGGTCATGGCAAAAGTGTTCTCCATTAAGACTTTGATCTCAAACGCTCAGAGAACTTAATGGCCTATAATTCTACCACTGGATAACCTTTTCACATCCATAAGATCTCACTCACACAATAAACAAACAAACAAACAAACAAAACAAAACGTGCCAGCTGTTTACATCCTCAGTCTCACTGAGCATATTATCATTCATTTGGGAATCTAAAGATCCTGTCAAGACTTTGTAGCCAGCGTGGATAAAAATAGGAAAGATATAAGTATTTGTGGAACACTAACAAGAGAAGTAAATTCATTATTTTGAGCATGGCCCTCATGAACAATGCCTTTTAATTCTCCAAGCAGGGGCACACCTATTTTCTCTGAAGTCTATAAAAATCACATACTAGTGAAAATGCTCAAATGAGTAATGGAAAAAGCATCGCCACTTTTATCAGAGCATTTTTGTTGAAATGCTGGTGTAATGTTAAAAGCCATCTAAGGGAATGGTTGCTTCATTAATTTGACCTTACAGAGTTTCTCTATATTGAGAATCTGGATTTTTAGATTTGTCAGTTAATTATCCAGTTGAAAGTTTAAAACCCAAGGGAACTTCTTGTTTGTACAAAGTCTCACTCTGATGAGTCATATTGGGATGAGCTGGTTTGGGAGCATTTCATCTATCAAAAACATCAATACTCTCAGTCTCTAGCCTTTCATAAAAGGCTCAGATAAATGGTTTTTATTTTACCAGATAAGAACTCTCTATGATTTTGTATCTTTGCAGAGCTTGAGTAACCTTAATAGGGTATTTAATTCCCCAAAAGAATTAGTCAAAAATGTCCTAAGTATCTTTTATAAAGTTCCCTTTTTATTAGGAAGGAAGCTTTGAACATGTGAATTTCCTATTCACCATAACTATCCAGTCTATGCTTTTCTCTTTCAAGCATCTCAGAAGACATAACACAGCCTAAGAACATTTATGATGCCCTATACTGGTGTTTTTAAAATGTCTAAGAAATAAATTCCCAATGTATGTTAAAAATGAGGTGGCAACAAAATATAAATTTCCACTTTCTACATTATAAACATTTGTCAGGAATTCACAGCTATAAAGACAACAGGAACAACAAGAAATGTTAAAGTTGTGGTGTATTATGCTTTTGAAAAAGTTTCCTAAATTTAAAGAGATGACAAGAATCTCAAATGGTGTTAGTATTCATCATTTATATTTAAAATAAAAAATAAAAAATGAGACAGAGAGAGAGAAAATAGAAAAAAAAAAGATTGCAGAAAAGGGAAGAAAACAAGCAAACCAAAACAAAAACCCTTCATCCCTTATCTTCTGCTCTGGTTATAGATAAGACCTTTCTTTTATCCATCACAAATGCAGTGGGGTGACCGGACTTCCCACCGGTAGCTTTCCTTGGATAAAACAGGCAGTCCTCTCACCTTCAGGCTGACTCTTTGGGTTACACTTGCTTACCATGGTGATATGATAGACTAAATTTGCAGCTGAAAATCCTTATTCTGAACAAGGCTGTGACAGCAACTGATTAAGTGACTCAGGAAAAGTCTTTTCAAAGCAAAGTTATTTTTTCTGTTGATCAAAAATAAAAAGCATAGATTGCGAAGGGAGAAAGAGAGTATTTTTTTTCAAATTTTCCCCTATCTATACCCTAATCTTTCCTTGCAACTATTTTTTTAAGGTTCATTTCAGGTCAGTTAATATGCACCTTTAGCTGTAAGAACCTGACCATTCTCTTTCTGCCATAATTCTCTTTCATGCTATATCTCCCTGTCATCAGGCTGATAACCCATTTACCTTTATCCTTTCATATCTCTGACCTAAGGTTTTCTGCCCTTAGTACAGCTGTGTAGTGATGCTGCTCTGTGTCTGGATAGCTTTTTCCCAATTGATTATCAAGCCATTATTATGTTAACTATACTGAAAATATTTACCTGTAGTTTCTCCTGTTGCCTTTTATGTATTCCTCCCCAATATTTCCTTTATTTTAGTCTTTCTCAAGAAGGCAAGACAATATCTAACAAATACTCTGAAAAGTGTATAAATCATATATATGTATATATGAAGCTTCTTACCTAGTTCCATTATGTTCCATAATGTTACCACAAAAGTATAAAAACCTGCTATGAATAACATTTGAGAGATTGTTTTCTCATAGTCATAAGACAGATCAACAAGAGAAATTATGTGAAATCAGAAGATACCTTATCAGTGAGTTGCAACAGAAATAGCCCTTGTATTCTCCTATTGTAAGCAGCAGGGAGGCAAGAGATGTACAAAAAGATTTTCTCAAAAAAATCCTCTGTGGGGAAGAAGATACCATAGGGATGCAGTCCAGAAATTCATGTTAAATAACTCAAAAGCCATTGCCACATGAATGTAGATGTGGGGGAGTCCCTTAAGCTCGTTCATGGAATACCGTCCTCCATAAGGTAAGTTAAATGTGGGGGCAAAGATGGGGCATCAAATTGGCATGCTCACTGCTGTGAGTGACCCACTCTCTTTCCATGATTCACATTAGAAGTGAAAAAATAGTTCAGAGAGTTATAATTCATTATCAATAGGCATGGGGTATGTGTAGGAAAAGCAACGTTTTGTCAGGGTTAGTTTAGTTATGCTAGCACTGCTAGCCTGTTCAGCTTTGAAGGAAATGCAAAATCAGAGAGCTCACAAAAGTGCTGTATGTCTGATGGGACAATGTCAGAAAAAGTTTCATGATGCCATTGTGCTATACATCAAAACTGAGGTCAAATAAGCAGATTTTCTCAATAGTGGAATGCATAGGAACCCATCACTGAAGTATCTGATAACACAGCTATTTATTTAATTGATTGCTTATGCCCCCAGTATTAGAGCATGTAAATAGACAACTCAGAATAAATGCAGTAAGACTTGAAATCAAACTGTGCACAGTTGGTTGCTAACTTCATTCACTGCCCCAAATACCTCTAATTATACTCACACTAAGGCAAACGTTTACCTAAAAATGTATTTCTTTAAAACTGCTCTTGTTACAAAAAATTCTTAAGAAAGTACCATAATCATTCAGATTACACGTTCAGGTTTTGCTTTGCCAGTTTCAACGGTGCTGGTCCTAATGGCATTAATTTCTTCTAAGGCTTTTATCTAAACATCTTACCTTCTTTCCTCTTCTCTATTAATCAGAAGGAATCTCCTTTTTGTCTTAGAGATATTAAACTCACCTAGCAGTGAAATTACCACTGCATACCATAAAAATAACTTGTTAACCTCTTATAAATATCACCAGTCTTTAAAGAATGCAGACAAAACATGGTGCCTCTTTTATTATTATTATCTTTTTAATGAGTCCTGAAGGAGACGTCTACTAAAAGTTCCCCATTGTCATAATAAAGTAGAAAAAAATATATATAATTTTAAGCAAGACTATCCTCTTGATTTGGAAGAGAAATAGTATTTTGTATTTTTCAACCTGACATTTTTTTCCACTCTGCCCCACTTCCCTTCCTCTTCTATTAGAAGCTACTCAATACGGGGTTAGGCTTGGCTGTCAAATGAGCAAGGAAGCCAGGTCTGGCTACAAATCTCCTCCTTCCCTTGCAGCCCCCTATTAGTTAGGCCAATACCATTAGCAGACATACCGGGAGATCCTGATCTACTTTTCTATTGTGACAGACAGCTAAATCTTGTTTTAATAACATAAAGATTGCAGAGACCCTCAGAAAGTAAACTTGGTTAATTGAAATTAATAGCTTCAAATCCATATATTAGTTTATTTGCTAAAATGCACTTTATAAGGGGGAAAGCTTACCTTTTTCTCCACTGATTAGCAAAAGAAACCATATTATCTTTAATTTACATAAGAAATGAAACCTTTTTGCAATGTTCATACTCTTTATAAATCACATGGATCTCCTGTAGAGTGAACAAATTCAAAATTTATGTCTTATGGAGGCTTATACTCTGTAACTCTCCAACATTTAAATAGAAATTAACTATAGACTCTTGAACTATTCACAAAAGGTCTTAACTGTGTGCCAGTGTGTTAAGTTAGATCAGGACTGACAGGCATCTGCTATTGCTTAAGGGTTAGAGTTCATGCTGACTATTCAAATTATTCATCCTGTGTTTTTAAATAACCAGGTGATTTTTCTGTTTTCTGTTGCCTGAGATTGTTCAGCAATTATCATTTCTGCAAAAAGTTTTCCTTTGAATATGCCATACTGAGAAACTTTTCCAAAAGTTATTGTACCATAGTATTCCTTATTTTCTGATTCTAGGAATTCCGTGACATTCCAGCTCAGACTATACAGCCAAATATGTAAAACCATTAAAATCCTCACCCTCCAAAGCAAGTTTAAATGCCAAGTGGAGCCCCTTCTGATTGATATGAAAACTAATATTCTGTTCATTGATCAATGAACAACTCTGTCCATGTCAGAATCAAAAAGTAATCCAAGAACTACCATAATGACTCAACAATACTGAAATGAATAAACACCGAGTGTGACTATATATGAAATCTGAAATATTAAGTTTTCACTCATTTCACTTTTTGTTAGTACTTAACAACAAACCACTCGCAGAATACTGTTTGCTTTTAAATTCTTAAACCCACAGAATTATATTTAAACTGCTGTTAAGGATCAATATCATTAAGAACAAAAGTCCTCTAGTTTCTATGATAGTTGCCTACTTCAGCTACCATTCTTTTTGCAGTAATGCAGGATCTTAATGCTTTATTATCACTCCAAAACATAATACATATTTTCTAATAGCAAGTTCTGGAGAAAGCAAATCTTTAAAGTATTCCAAATATCCAATCTTCTCAACCTAGCGTAGGTTCAGACATCTGTGTTTCAGGATAAGCTGTACAAAAATATTTTTAACCCTCATGGAAGTGTAAAGTGTATTTCAGTTTTTGTAGCTGTTTTAAGTATGTTTAATTGCTTACTGATTGCCAGTCTTATTTTGGTACAAAGAAATCTCTGAATCATTTCAGACTTCGTTTTGAAGTTTGTGCTTTAAAGCAAGAAATAAATCCAAATAATATTCCTATAAAGACACTCCAGTTTTACCACTTGCATATAATAAAAGAACTGAAAAGTATTTCTATGTTTATTCTTTTGATTAACAATACTGCCAGGTTGAGTCTCATCATAAAACCTCAGAAATCCTTCATTTCTTCATTGTTTTAAAACATTTTCTTGTGATACTAAATATTCCCACAAGTATACCTTTAGCATTCATACAAGCCTGGTACTTCTGTATAGCCGTACTTTCTTTTCCAAAATGTTTTTCAAGTTTTTCTTTTTTTTTTTAGATCTGAACTCTTCAGCTCTTTAGATGATTTGCAAAGTTCCTTACAGTCTTGAAGTGTTTATTGCTGTTACTGTTATTGATATCCAACCAATTTGCTAATTTCTTTAATGGAACAGCTTCTTCATCAGAGTAAGTGCTAGATCTTGCGACTAATTTTCTTGGAGGAATTCAAATCTATTGTGGGTTAACCCAAGTAGGTAACTCAGGACCCCAAAGACACTTTCTCACTCCCCCCGTCACTCTCTCTGTGGGTTGGCGTAAAGGAAAGGAAGAGTGAAAGTAAGAAAACATGGGGCAAGAGAAAATTTGTTTAGTAAGTGACAGAGAAGTGGGAGAGAAGGAAAACAAAACAAGCAGTGTAAAGGCAATCACTCCCCACCTCCCACAGGCAGATCGATGCCCAGCCGCTTTCCAAGAAAAAGATGGCCACCTTCCCTAAACCCTTCCCTTCTTTATTGCTGAGCATGACGTTGTTATATGGGATAGAGTATCTCTTTGGTTAATTTGAGTCATCTATTTGGCTGTGTCCTCTCTCAGCCTCTTGTGCACTGCCCAACTACTCATTGGGGGGTTGAAGTGAGAAACAGAGTAGGCCTTGGCACTGTGCAGCTTGCATTCAGACACAGCTAACACACCTGTTTGCTACCACCATTGTTTTGGTCCCAAACCTAAACCACAGCGCTATATGGGCTGCTTTGGTGAGAATTAACTCTGTCCCAGCCACACCCAGTACATCTCACTGCTCTCGTTATCTTCTCCCCTCTCTCCCTCCCTCCCTCCCTCCCTCCCTCTCTCCCTCCCTCCCTCCCTCCCTCCCTCTCCCCCTCCCCCTCCCCCTCCCTCCCTCTCTCTCTCTCCCTCTCTCTCACTCCTCTGTATTTAAATCCATCCACCAGGCCCTGCCAATGTATTGGTATGAATGCACCTGTGGCTGGAGCTCTTAAATTCAAAATTGTATTCTTCCTGAACAGTCAGGCTGGTACCATAAAAATTGGTACACTCTACCTTGGATGTGTGTATGAAGCATGTACTGCATGCTTACATGATGTTTAGGAGAAAGCTGCCAGTTTGTTGTCCACAGCAGCTTTTATTCATGCACTGCTGGGACACTGTCAGTAAGCTTTTTAGGCCAGTCTTGGAGAAAAAAAAATTAAAAAAAGACAGATACAAAAAGGTTTTGCAGACCTGTGTCTCTCTTGCATCGGAGCTATACAGTCTTGCACACACACAACTGAACACAGTTAAAAAAAAAAAAATGAAGAAGAAGAGGAGAAAATCCTTTTACCCTTCACACCTTGACGTATTTGAAGATTAAAAACATTGCATGCTTTCTAAGGGACTGTTAATCTTCTTCTTTTTACTTGGGCATCCACTTCTGTTAATTCCTTAGTCAGAAAGTGGGAGCTACTCTGTGAGCACTGCAGATTTATTCATCTTAATGTTTGTTTGTTTGTTTTTTAATAGAAGAGAACAGTAAGTCACTTTGGCTACATGGTCCATATACTGACACACCATTACCTTGCCTTCTGTTTTTCAGTTTTGCTCAAATCTCTCCCACATTTGTCATATACTCCACCTACATGCAAAATGTTGATGTCTCACTCCAAGCCCACTCTGTTTTTTTTTTGTTTGTTTGTTTGTTTGTTTCTTCCTCTGAATCTGACCAGCTTCTCAAACAACAGGGTGGACATTTCTACTCCTTTCTTAAGTCTTGAGACATTTCTATATCTTGTAGGTAATTACTCCCATGAAAGGCAAAATTTGCTAAATGACTTTCTACCTTTCAGTAGAAATGGAAACAGAAAAGACAGAAGGGAAAAGGAGGCTGCCAAATTTCCCAGCTTTCAGTGCTAGAATATCACTTTGGAGCAAGCAGGGAACTGAAAAATATAGTCATGCTGATGTATATCATAAACAAAAAGGTACATCTTTTTTAAATGCACCATTAGAAGATCAGGGAATAAGCACTGACTTTTTTTTTTTTTTCTTCAGATTTATTCTGAAAGAGACCTGGATATTTTAATGCATTTTTAGTACCTCAAATCAAAATAAGTAGTCTTTTAGAAGCTTTTTTGTAGTCACCTCTTAACCACACTTTTTTATATGAACATTAAAGTCTGAGGCTTAAAACTTAAGTTCAGAGAAAGCACTATACCCTTTACAGTTTACAAACAGCTTTCATAAAAAGTGCACTTTAAAATATTCCGTCTATAGAAAACAATGTCTGCAGTGTGTATGCTTATACTGTTCATTTTGTGTTGTCAGTTTATAAATAATTTACATTTCTTTTACATTTCAGCCAGGAAAAAAAAAAAAAAAAGTCCTCCATGGAAGTCTAATATCTCTTTCAAAAGGATTCCTGAGGCTAAAAAGGCAATAAGAGGTGTAAGCCAGTACAACAGCAGGAAAGAAAAAAAAATACATTAAAAATCTCATGTCGTAAATCCTGCCTTACTTTCAGGGGAATGGGGACCTTGCAGAAGTGGGTAGGTACTACTGCCACTGTCAGCTAACTGCCACTAGCTCAAGGACAAAATACCGGGAAATACTTTGCAGGGAATATCTGTGGGTTGGTTTGACTCAACCATAGATTAGATAGGGTGTTTTCCAATTTTATAAAGTAGACAGACACTGCTTTTGTATCAAAAGTCTTGCACTGAAGGCCTGCTATAGACAGATTGCACAACAACAAGCTGTTCAGGTGGAAGCACAATATATTATCTGCTATGCAGTCATATAGCAGCTCTCACAAGCAACGGATAAGATATCCCTAACAACATATCAATAATTAAGGGCAGACGACAGGCTAGCTTCTAAGAGATTGTGCAAGCAGTGAAGGGGGGGAAATCTCTCCTGTCAAGTGCATCTCCCTTACTGCTGCAGGCAGAGGGGAAGGCAGATTCAGTGAAGCTGCAATCTCCTCCAGAGAATGGAAAGTCAGCAGAGAACAAACTTCAGACTAGTGGCCAGGTAGCCTCACACAGTGAAAAACCAACATCCATTCAGGGCTACAGTAACATTACTTCAGTTGGGGAATGGGTAAATGATGAAGCAGAGAAACAGAGATGCCCTGAAAGCTCCTTTAAAACTCCAGAGCTTGAACTACCCTGGCTGAGCATGTCTGTAATATACTCCCTTCCCCAGTTGTGCCTGGGATTGTTGCCATTTATTGATGTGCAAATTAGAAAGTCAAATTCCTTTCCTTTCAGATTTATAATCTAAGACATACACTCAGATAAGAGGGGAAAAAAGAAGAGGGGAAACTATACAGAGATAAGTGAATATAAAGAAAAATTGTCACACCTTGTTTAAATGTTTTATTGCTGTTCTTAAGGCCTTTTTCTTTTCTGTCAGAGTACAGCTGAGATGATAAGTGGCATGTAAGAACTTCATTCACATGAAAAAAAACGTTGATTAAACATAGAAATCTTAATGGCCTGGTTTTGCTATAATTCTAGTTCTATAGGTTTCTAATTATGTAGTCTGTATTCAAACAGCTAAGTCTTTGGGCTTCTCATACTGCTGTTTACACCTTGTTGATTCCTTCTTAACCTTTAAGAGCTATTGAGAAATTAGTAGATTATTCTTTTTCATCAGCTATAAGTAAGGCATGACTATAAGAACAAAGGATGATAGAAACTGCAGTGGATTAAATGGACAATAACTGAAAAAAAATATATTTCAAAGACATGCAAATGTCAGCAGTATTAAGATAATATGGTGCTCAAGTGGATGCCTCAGAATGGCAGCTGAAAATTACTGGGATTAACCAGGAACTATGCTCTTAATGCTAATGAAGTACTGCTGGGGATAGGAAAGCAGCAGCAAAGCACAATGACAGGATGAGCACACCTTAGTTGCTATACATTTCATAGAACACAGGAAAATAACATCTTCTCATCTAGTACGTCTTCAGATCATTTTATAACATAGTGTTCTTCATAAAAGTTTACAAGCATATTGCAATCCCAAACCAGAGCACCAAGAGCTGGGGAAAATACCAGTTAATCTGAAATAACAAAAGTAACTAAATAAATAAATGAGAAATTCACCATGATTTATTTTAAATATTTTACATTTTCATATTGTAAGATTAAAAAGAATGTATATTTTCTAAATCCAGTTTGGCTAAGAGACAAAGAATAGCATAGGTCAAACCAAAGTGCCACTTTTCATGCAACTCCATAGGTAAAGGTATTGGTGGAGACTGCAAGGAGGAAACAG
Organism: Anser cygnoides; assembly: GCF_040182565.1. NCBI lineage: Eukaryota > Metazoa > Chordata > Aves > Anseriformes > Anatidae > Anser > Anser cygnoides. The sequence goes on along the minus strand of NC_089873.1, from coordinate 86,248,284 downwards.
GAGGTAACTTCTGTCATGCAACATTCTCAGTTCCATTTTTTCTTTTTCTTTAATCAACAATATGTCTCATGGTGATATCCCCACTGCCAGTTGAGGCCAGAAGTGTATATCAAGATATCGATGAGCAAAGATTATTATGAGCTTTATTTCCTTTGAGGAGTCAAGATTTTAGACTGCTCAGATATTTCAGGCTGAGACACTAAGGGACATTCATATGCCTAACTTGCACTGTTTTCAATAAAAGCTGTGTCCCAGTACTCGTAAGAAGCCATGTCTCTGTTATTACAAGTAAGCTGAGAAATCCCATCTAAGAAACACCAGCTGCATTTCTGGGCTAGGGTCAAATGCTTGCTGGCACAAGAATCAAAGAGGAAAATGAAGAGTGGCTGATTCACTTCCGCTTTTTCCATTAAGTAAACAGTTGAAAATCTGATTCAGTTACTTGCTTATCCAAATAGTACTTGTTTAAAATCTTGTGGCTATTGATGTAAGACACAGTCAAGGAGAAGCCTCATTAAACTAAAATTCCTCGGTGCATTTGAGATGCAGCGACAGCACCCAGAGAGCTGATAAAAGTACCAGTGCTGCAACTTGAATGGCAAGCAGGAACTATACAAAGTCTTCAGTACCAACCCTCATTAACCAAGCTATGCGCTTCTTGGTTTTCAGTGCATGTAAGAACACTGCTTATCATGAAGTTTGGGAGATGTAGCAGAAGATCCTCTTTTCATTAGACAAGAGACCTTTAATAACTAGCCACAGCAATGACTTTTATATGATGTTTAGTTGAAATATGGATTCTTCTCAATAAGTACCAAATATTTGTTGATATTTATAAGAGTTATTGGAACATCAAAGGAGTGGAAATATGCTGTAATATTTTTGTACTTTGGTTATATTTTTTCACCAGTGTCAAAAAGCTCTAGAAAATAGCTGATGTTGAAGCACACTGCATTAGATCACAATAAATAATGAAATGCTTCATGCCTTCAAGAGAATATAATGAAAGCTTAATAACAATGCATTGGGAACTTATGATTATTTATATTTCAGAGCTGAGTCCTATACTGTGGTCTGTGTCAATTTCTTTTACATCTAAAAATAACTTATGAAACCGTAATACAATAAATGAAAAAAGAGACAAATATTATTTACTTAGAGGAGTTTGTTTTTCTTTTCCCAAATGTATCATTATCTTCAAACAGAGGGGAGTGTTTTAGTTCACACAAACTTCCCTCACACAGAAAATTATCCATTAGTACCTTCATGGCAATAATTTTAGCACAGTAAAGGAGATATCCTCAAGCTCTCAGTGGGATCCAGCTCTATTAGCATCTAGTCCCAGCAATCCACAACAGTCTACATTCAAAGCTTAACAGCACAGAAACAGCTGTATTGGATCAGACTAAAAGTTCAGCTAGCCCAGTGCCTTATCTCCAGCACTAGAGATAAGCAGATGTCTAGGGAACAGGCCAAGCAGAGATGCTGCCTCCGCAAGCACAATTCCAACCCACAACTGTCTCAGGTGCTTCTGACACCAAGCATAGTGCAAACCTTGAGGATTTTCCCTTTTATACATAAATTTATCAATTTATGCAGCTTTCTATTGATGCATTTTTACCAACTGTCCTGTCCGTTGACAACAAATTCCAAAACTCTACTAGTTACTGTGTGAATGACCTCCTTGCTTTATTATAAAACTGGTTCTTACTAGCTTTGTTTAGCACTTATTTTTTCTATTTGAAGAGAGAATGAACCAGCAATCCCTATCAAATATATCTGTATCATTTATAATTTTGTAAACCACCGTAATATTTTCCCCTTGTATCAAGTGGGCCACCACATGGCATATAGTTTTTCCTTTTGTCACGATAAGATGTCAGCTCTACAGACTTTCACATTCTAGGACCTCTCCTGAATCCCTTTTGTCCCAAGTTAGCACAGTGGTTTTAAACATGAAGTTTCTTGTCAATGTTCTTAATTCATGTATTTCATTTGATTCCTTTGAACTCCAGGGTGAAACCATCTGGTCCTCCTGGCTTGTTTCTGTTCATTTTATCCACTTGTTCCACATCTCCTATACAGTCCATTTAAGAAAAACTTGCCAATAAGCCCTTTAGAAAAAAAAAAAAAAAAAAAAGGCAAGCCAGTCTGTAATATACCCAGTTTCTTCCACAGTAAATATTGATATATCGAATTCATTTGGGTTTCTCTTACACCTTGATTCTTAGCTGATCCTACAAATATATATTTCAAGTAAGATTAAATACTACTTTCAATTACCTTTGCTAGCTTTTCCTCAAATGTTTTCTTCCTTCTTCCTTTTTTTTTTTTTTTTTTTTTTTTTTTGGGTGATGGTGGTGGTGTAAGGTAAGGGAAAAGGGTGGTTTACTGCATTTTCAAATTTAATCTCCCAAAATTCAAGGATCTTCTCTTTCAGTTGGAAAACAACTTTAGCTTTTCAAATTATGTCTTCAGCATTTGTATTACTTTGCTTTCTCTTCTGTTTAGCCTCACCAATTTCTCCTTCTCAAGTGATTCTGCTAGGTAATATGTATTGACCCTGTGTTTTTATTTTTTATTTTTCCAACACAGTCCCCAGGCTCCCTGGAAAAAAATTAATTCTCTTAGCTTCCCCTTTAGCTTCTTTTTAACAATATTCCTTGTTTTTATGTTGCTCTCCTTTTTGATGTTGATTACCATATAATTGTCTATACTTTCTATTTTGCCTCTAGATGCAAACTGTGAGTAAATACATTTTAAAGAACTAGCTGAACTTAGACCTGAGATAATGCAGAGCGCTCCCTTGAATTACCATTCCCTGTGACAAACTGGAGCAATTGGAGCATTCTAGAGATTGCATATATGAAATAAGAAGATCAGCCAGGGATATTTGAAAGCAGTAGTAAAAAAATAAGTAAATAAACAAACAAACAACATGACAATACAATAAAACAGCAATAATAAATTAAATTATCCACCTTTCACTTACCTTTATCCTATCATTCCCAGTGAAGCCATACTTTCCCTTACCTTGTCAGCTCACCCACCTTTGGAGCGAGCACTCTGCTGCTAATGTTACAGATGTGGCTGGATGTCCCTCAGGATGGGATAGGGAGCGGGGACCCATGTTTTATAATTTCATTTTAAAAGTGATCAATACAGTGTTTTAAGAATTAATAAAACAAAACAGTGACAACAACCAAACATATGTATCTATGGAAACTTGCTGCATGTTTTCGGTAGTTCCATATTATAAAGCTCATTACAGAATTCTTGTGCATATGTATGACTGTGCATCAGCCCTTGGCAAGGTTTTAGCTGGCTGCCCCAAGTTCACTGAGATGCTGTACTGGTTGTAGGTGTCAAGGTGCTGGGAGTGGTGGTGGAGGGATGGGCATGGGTCCGCAGGTGGTCCTGTGCCAGAAACATCTGGTTCTAGGGGACCCACCACAAGACATAGCTGAATCCATCACCCAAGCTCGTGGAGCCTCTGGGAAAATATTGCTAAGAAAGGGCAAAATGCAGCAAGACAGAGAGAGGAGTGAGGAAAATAATGTGAGAAACAGCCCTGTGAACACCAAGACCGGAGAGGAAGGAGCAGGGGGAGATGCACCAGGAGCCAGAGCAGAGATTCCCCTGCAGGCTGTGAAGAATCGCGGAATCATCTAGGTTGGAAGGGACCTCCAAGATCATCTAGTCCAATCTCTGACCTAACACTAACAAGTCTTCCACTAAACCACTAAACCATAACACTAAGCTTTACATCTAAACGTCTTTTAAAGACCTCCAGGGATGGTGACTCAACCACTTCCCTGGACAGCCCATTCCAATGCCTAACAAGAAGACTATGATAGAGCAGGTATTTCCCTGCAGCCCATGAAGAGGACTAAGCCAGGGCACATATCCACACTGCAGCCCATGGAGGACCCTGTATTGAAGCAGGTGGATGTACTCTGAAGGAACTGTGGCCCATGGAGAGCCCATGGTGGAACAGCCTTATCCTGAAGGACCACAGCCCATGGGAAGAACCCATGCCGAAGTGGGGAAAAGTGTGAGGAGGAATGAGTGGCAGAGAGGAGCTGTTATAGACCAGCCACAGCCCTGCTCTGCCTGCAGTGCTTGGCAAAAGGGGAGGTAGAGAAGTTGGGAAAGAAGGAGTGAAGTTGAGTGTGGGAAAAAGAAATGGGGTGGGGGAGTAGGTGTTTGAGTTTTTGTCTCTGTTTCTCACCATCTAACACTATTTTAACTGGCAATAAATTTAATTACTTTTCCCCAGGTTGAGTCTGTTTTGCCTGTGATGGTAACTGGCAACTGATTTCCACGTCTTTATCTTGACTCATGTCCTGTTGAGCAGGACAAGTGAGAGTGGCTGGGTGGGCAGCTGGCAACTGGCTGAGGTCAACCCACCACAGATGGGCATGTTGCAACTCAAGATGAGCCTAGAAGTGGATGTACAGGATAAAGTTTTACAGTCCTTTACTAGTTAGTTGCATTTTTTTTTCCAATGTATGGCCACTAATTGCTCTCATCTTGTTTGCAATACTTTGACAAAGAATAACGTGCTCTCTTCCTTTGTTTAAGACTGTTTTGTCTAACCTCTGTTGCATAACACACAAAACCAGATATGCATACAGCTGGGCACAGTCTATCATAAAATTTTCTGTTGACATTCCTACCAGCTAAAACCCAGTAGACACACTGCTGTCTCAGCTAGATCATTCCCTAACTGGGTTATCCACATTCAGAGCCCTGGAGTGGCTGCTCAGCCCCTCAGCTGCTTATAGCAGGTTCATAAATGAAGGACAAACCACGCAAACAGCAATAGCAGTTCCTTGGCAGTTCTCTTCTCCATGTGGTTCTGCATCCTTCCTGCCTGCCACTTTTGCTCTCCTGTGAAAGACTACAAATCACAGACTCAGTCTTTCATCAGGTCTTTTAATATAGGTTCTGGAAACAGTATACAGTTGTACATTAAATACCAAGCCTTGAATCTGGAAATTTCATTGTAACTAGCCAAACATAGGACTGAGAAATCTCCAAGATTTTATCTGCAATACAAAGAGAGACTAGGACTATTAAAAAATAAAATAAAAATTAATTAACGCTAATAGTAAATGTTGTTAATTTATTCATTCTCTTACTTGTTTCCTGCCTTGCCTGTTAGGACCACAATCTCATTTACCTCGTCATCTCAATTTGTTCTGGGACTATGTTCTCACAGTAAGGAGTTGTGTTAAGCTTACATTTTCAAACCTAAAAAGGTTGTTTGGATATTTTTTTAACCTTTGTTTTCCAGACCTTTGTAGCTAACTTACTTGGCTGGACTAATGACACAAAATTCTGTGTGGAGAGATACATGCACTTTCTCCATCCATACAAATACCATTCGAAATAGGATACAAGTTTTTGAATGAAAGGATACCAAATGGAAAGAAGAAATGGAAAATATATAGAGATTATATAATCATAATTTGATTATAAGTTGTTCTTATGTTCCGTAAATGCAAACTTCCATTCCTTTGGAAGGACGGTGTTTTACCCTGTTAGCTTATAGCATGCACACTTGCTCAGGGAGCTGTGCTACTCTAAACGTGGGGGGAAATGCAGATTGCAATGATCTGCTGTTCTCCATGGTGCTGGATGTTCCAGATCACATCTGCTATAGAGAGAATAAACTCCGTTTCTGTAATTGCGTAACAGAGCAAATACTGTATGATTTGCACTGACGGAGTTATACTAACATGTTCTCTTGTGTTTACTGCTGATGGTTGTTTACCTGTAACTGTAGTTAATCACTTATCTACAGAAATTAAAGCATCTAAAACACCGAGTATCTCAGCCTCTCCCAAAACTTTTTTTTTTCATATTTTACCTTTCAGTCTAGCACTGAATTAGAATTACACATGCTATATTTCAACTGTATCTATTATTGTATTCTATGGACCTCTTATTTTAGAATGTGTTTGCACTGTACACAAATCCATCAGCTGCTCTTTGCTAGGCATTCAACTCAGAGCAAGGACAAAATTATTTCAAAAGGCATTCGCATGCAAAATGGATTTAATGAGCCTTAAAAAATGCAGCATTTAGTTGTTTTTCACACTACTATCTGCAACATTTTATGTGTAAACACTGCAGAAAAGGGACATTTAAAAAAAGAGGAAAGGCAATTATTGAATTGAGCCTATTATGCAATGTGATCATTTTACAGAACACTAAAGGGGAAGTTCTTAAGCACTGCAGGAGGTTTTATTGTAAAGTGTAATTTTTAGACAGGCAATAATGCTCCCACCTGTTTCTTTTTGTATGACACTTTTTATTACACCAATTTCCCTACTCCCTGCAAAACACTAAAAAAAGAAAAAAAAAAAAAAGAAAAGGTCCCAGCTGTGAAATGAAGATACATCCCCTCACACTGTCAGGATGTTTAACACAAACTGAAATTTAATCTATTAGGTATGCATGCTGTATCTCAGCAAAAATATTACCTGCTTCTTACTCTGTTATCTACTATATCACAGCATAATTCCACAGTGCAGTTGTAATGTCAATGAAATATTGGTGTAAAAGGTTACAAGCTGAATATTTACATAATCCTTTAAAATAATTGGCTTTTTGTTGCAAAGCCTACCAAACTACCTTTCTGGAATGTTTCACTAGGCAAATCTTTCTTTACAGTTCGTATGATATTCTTCATAAGATTTTAGAACTTTTTATGGAAAATGAACACCCATTCAACACAGCATATAACAGATGCCTACTAAATCAAGGCAAGAGATATCATTAGAATGAATTCTTTTAAAATGAAAATAATTTAAAAATTGGCAAACTACCCAAAGAAAGTAATTACAACAACAATGGCAAAATGCTGACCAATGTTGCCAAGTTTGGCTTCAACAAAGATTTGGAGTAGTATCAGTGACTATTAACTAGAATTATTTTAAATATAAATTCATCATTGAATTTGGATACTGAAAAGGTTCACCATTGTTAGCAGTTATGTGTATTATGAACTACAAAACTTCTTACCTGGTCTATATCACATGATATATTTTCTCTGTACCTTCCCCACTGAAAGAGCTCTGAAATATACTGCTTAATACTGATGAAGTTTTCTTATATGTATCCTCTGCTGCCTGTGTGGGTGCAGAAACTACATGGTTAACTGTTCAATAAAATTTCAGTGCAGTTTCTTAGAGAATGTTACAAATTTTGTTCATGATGAGAATTTTCTATGTGATTAACAATAATCATCAGATACAGAACAATTAACATTAGCTGACGTGGGTTATATGGCATCAGATCAAGTTAATAGTAGGCTGTTTATGAGTTAGCAATCACCTATTGAAATATAAACAGTTTCTCTTGGAGAAACACAAGTTCACACTTCTACAAATAAACAAATGTGGAAAGCCTAAATACGAAGACCAAAAAGCACTGTTTAAAACAAGACAAACTTTTAGAGAAACATAAGGCACAAGAGAGAAAGAGAAAGAGGACAGAGATACCTGCATTTTTAAGAGAGAGACTCTAACTAATTGTTGACCAGATCAAATTCAAAGAAAGACAACTTGGAACAGACAGAAATCAAGGTTGCAAGTTTCAGCAGAAAATCCCAAAGCTGAAAGGCAAGAATAGGAGAACCTGAGCCAACCTCAGAGCTGTTTCACAGTGATAAGGAACACAGGGCTGAGAACCGCGAGAAGGGGTTTTTACTTTTGTTGAAGCATACACCCACTGATATGATATTTTGTCCTGTATGGTAGCCTTTATTTAAGAATATATTTATAGAATCTCACCCAAAGCTGTCTGCAGCATGTGCCCCAGGCAACTTAACTGTAACCTTACAGTGTTCAGAAGGCATAAAACTGAGAAAAAATGTATACTTGAGTTATTGAGAGGTATTAGAGGACAGTGCTAGTTCTAGGATCAAAGCAAAGGAGGACAGGGAGAGTCACAGTTTGTTAAAAGTACACTGGTTATGGCAAAATTCAAAACCATCCACTTTTCCACCTGAGACTAAGATCATCCAAATCTAAACATGCAACAGTTAAAGTCCAGTATTTAGTTTTCCTTCTTCCTGTTTACCTACTTTATTGCAGTTGTAGGTGATTCTTTCCAGAGAAACCTGGAAACAGATTTTTACGACTTGTGATTTCTTACGAACAAATATACATAAAGGTAAGGCAGAAATAGTTTGATACCACATTCATATTTTACTAGAATAGTATTTCATTATGGATATAGACAAATTCATCCAATTTTCCAAATCATTAATATTTATTGATACTGACTGAGAGTCCAGGTTGGGCTGTGGATTCATTCTGCAATGTAATTTATAAACACAGAAACTTGTATGCTTTTCCAGATTCATTACAATAATTCATACAGGTGGAGTTGATACTAACATTCCTTTCTAGGCTGCTAGGTATTCATGGCACAGTCCAGACAGTATTCTGCAATGAATAAAATTTATGCAGAAAATGAGGTAATTTCTTACAGAACCTCCATCTCATCTGATAGAGAAGCTGAAAAGGCTATCATGTCAAAGCAGGAAGGAAAGAATTGTACATGGATAAAAAGCTGGCTGTTAGACTAATGAATCAGAATCTAACCCTGCCATTACAATGCGGTTTCAAAGCAATATTGGCAAACTACTTACACCAAAATGTTAACAGCTGAATGTCAAGTTAGTTTCTGTTATTTTCTGTGTCTCTGATTTCAGACTCTTGGGCATAGATTTGTAGATGTGCTAAGAACTCAGTGTTACGATTCAAACCAATGATGAGCTATCTTCTGAGTGTGATGCTATGTCACGTCAAATTCTCTTGGGAAAACACGGACTATGTTCAACATCAGACATAAAAAATGTGATCTTTTTTGTTGATTTTCATCGTAGGATTTTTTCTGCTTCAGCTCCCAGCTGTAAATTGGAGGCAACTGAATACCCTAATTGTCCACAGCTGTGATAAAAATAAACATGTAATAATTTGCTAAGTTCTCAGATGCTATGGGCAAGAAACACATGAACATTTATGTAGAAAATTTAATTATGTGATTTGAGGGCATGCATCAAATAAGGCCTGAGTCATACAGATCATTTGTAACTACCATTCATAACTACTATTCCACTGAAGGAGTCAGGAATCATCTTCAAAGGCTGTCTCCTGTCCATAACGTCAAAGTTTTCAGTAAACAAAGTATTAGACATTTCTTATATTATAATGAAAGTCAGGAAATCTGAATATGTTGCTTCAAGCAGTTTTCCAAATACTTTCCTTAGGTTCAGAGATCTTTCCACTTGGAATTAGTTTGAATCAAGGTAACTATACTGAGGAAAGAGAGATTTTCTACTCTTTTCTTTATAATACATTTTATCCTTGAGTCAATGGCAAAACGATTCATGAAGTAAACGTTTCAATAAATTTCTAATTACCAAGCACTGAAAACTCTGAAGAAATGACTGTGTCTGAAGATGAAAGGAGAACAGGGGATGTTGTCTACCTTGGCTTGGTAAGATTTTGGTCACAGTCTCCTATGGTATCCTCGTACCTAGGCTGGGATGTTACAGCTGACTTGGATGCATATACTACTCATGGGTGAAAAACTGCCTGGACCACTGAACTAAAGGGACGCTCGGCCTTGTGGCTGGTTACAAGTAGACTTCTTCAGGAGTCTTTCCCAGGTCCTATCCTGTTTAACTGTTTAATATCAAAGACCTAGCTAAGGAGTTGTTGTTGACACCAAACTGGGGCTGCTTTCAGCACAATTGAGGGGAGGGCCATCGTTCAGAGGGATCGCCACAGGTTGGAGAAAGAGGCCAACAGGTTCCTCACAAGAAGGGGGTAAATTCAGCAGGGATAGATTCAGAATCTAGCGCCTGAGATGAAAAAACCTGGGGTCCTAGCTGACGGTAGGCTAAACATGAACCAGCATGAGTCTCATGTTCTGCTGTTTTCAGGTGACTGAAAACAGGTTAGCTAACTTCACTCTAAGTTTTCTCTAAACTGAGAGCCCTATCAGGTCCTTCTCAAATGACACAGCCATTCTCTGGGGTCACTAACAGAGTGGTGTTGTGTATTTCTCTGTCTTAATATTTCTTTCCATCAGCCTTTGCAAAATGTTTGTCTTACTCAGGGGAGTCAAGTGGGTATTGGAAAAACAGGTATTTCATTTCATTTTCTGTGGTGATATCATATACATCGTTTACACAAGCCTTAGAGTGTTCTGCGTTTGATTATTTGATGTACATTCACTATTAAAAGTGATCAATTTTTCTCATATTACAATGTTTATTTGACTACACTTTAAGTACTGAGTATATAAAAAATTAGTGTTTACTACTGATTGTCCTTTTCTCAGTAACTTTTTCATGACCATACAAATATTATTATTCTAATGAGGGATATATGTGAGTCTTCTCCTGAAACAAAAATATTTCTTATTTATTTCAGCAAGACCAAATATTTACTTTACATTAGTCAGTCAATATATACTGTGATTCCCCTGAGCTACATGGAATGGAAAGACCTCTCTCTACTGCACATGGAAGACAGCCAACTCCCTCTTTGTTTCCTGTGACCTAATTATTCTATTATATTTTGAGGTCCTTTATGAAATGATGCTTACTCAAAAAAAAAAAATGTATTTCATGCATGCTTCAGTGAGAGCGATGATTAAGAATATCAAATATTGAACCTTTCTTTCACTATGGGGGAGTTCTGAGTTCAATTTTGGAGCAGTGTTGAGTCATTAGACCATCCTGTTCAGATAGAATGGTATGTACAAGCTATAACTTGCAATTAAAAAGCACAGGCTTTTGAAACCTTCATTGCATTATTTGGTTTATATTTTTACAGCTATTTTTGTTTATTTTAAAATAATCAAAATATTATCTGGCAATATGTCTACAGAAACATCTAGACATTGAATATGAGTTCATAAAAACGATGTGTGATTTCTGGAGCTGATTTAAATTTTCTTCTTTGGAAAATGAAAATTTTTTCAATTTTTTAATTTTTTTTCAATTTTGAATTTTTTCAAAAGAAAACTGTCCTGGTTTCAGTTAGGATAGAGTTATTTTTCCTCCTAGTAGCTGGTAGGGTGCTATGTTTTGGATTAGGATGAGAAAAGCGCTGATAACATGCTGATGTTTTAATCGTTGCAGAGCAGTGCTTACACTAAGCCAAGGACTTTTCAGCTTCTTGCTCTGTCCTGCCAGTGGGCAGGCTAGGGGTGCAGCAGGATCTGGGAGGGGACAGACCCAGGACAGCTGACCCACACTGGCCAAAGGGGTATTCCATACCATCTGACGTCATGCTAAACAATATATAGGGGTGGCTGGCCGGGGTGGGGGGGCCGGCTGCTCGGGGATAGGCTGGGCATCGGTCAGCGGGTGGTGAGCAATTGCATTGTGCATCATTTGTTCCGTACACATTATTATTAATAGTACTATTACCATTATTATTATTATTATTATCCTGTCTTAATAAACTGTCTTTATCTCAACTCACAGGCTTCACTTTCCCGTTTCTCTCCCCCATCCCAGAGAGGGAGGGGGGAGGGTGAGCAAACGGCTGTGTGGTGTTTAGCTGCCAGCCAGGTTAAACCACAAAAGATTTGGTCTGCCAACTGGACATCAATCAGACAAAAATCCTCACAAATGCTGGCTAAATTTCCATTAAAATATTATGGATAATAGCATTCGTTTCCATAGTGAGTTATGTTTATAAGGTCTGTTTAAAAAACAGTCTCTGTGGTAAAGTGAAGGTTGTTATTTTCTCTTTTTTCCTTTCCACCATCAGAACATTTTAATTGAGAATGTCATCTCCTTATACATATAATATTCCCCAAAACAGCCTTCCACAGCTGTCTATAACTTGTGCCCAAACATCAAATCAAGAGGTCTAAATCCATGTGTGCAACCTGAAATTTTTAGAGAACACTCAGGTTTTGACAGTAGATCCTGAAGGCAATAAACTTAGCCAGAGTTGCACATAGAAGCAAGAGACCTTTTCAAAGGCACTGTGTAAGGAAGCCACTTCACCATCTTACCATTCCCATTCTGATATTGTGAACAGTAAAGTTATCCACACCATGTGGGACTGGTGTTATGAAACATGTCACCTCAGAGCCCAAAAAGGCAAACCCAAGGACTAACAGCTCTATCAGTAACTTCCCTGTCACCTCTGAGGCATCCTGCCTCTGCTTGAAGCCTCACCAGCCACAACATGTATTCCAGAGGGAACTGTGCCAGAGCATATAACAATCTACGACACTTTAGTAATCCCCCACACAGCCTGCCTCTGGAAAATTGTTACAAAACAGGCAAGAAACCTGTCCCATTCTTTTTACTGGTATCATCACTCCGCTATAATAGTAATACAGTGCTTACCCAGAAGAACAACAACTGCCTCCAAAGTAGTTCCCCTAATACTAATAAGCACAGGACCATGATCAGAATCACAGCTATCTTCATCCTCACCGTGGTAAGTGGAGAGGAAAAACAGCACAGTTACAGACCTTGCAGATCTCCTCTTATACTCTCTCATGTTGCTTCACTGGCTCATCCAGAATGGCTCATTTGCCTTTCCATCTTCCTTCTCCACCCCCTCTCCCACACCGCCACTTCTCTTTCCCCCCTTAGCCCACTCTCGGCACTCCTGTTCCAATAACGCTATATCTGGTCAAAGACCAGAAATGTGAGAACAAGCACATCCATGCATAGCAACTAGAAGCCTCAGAGTCTGGGAGCCTGTCTAAACACATTACAGCAACCTATGCTGCACACATCCAAGTGACTGAGACATTTTTTTTTTTTTTAATCTCTATCAAAACCACGGCCACCAGCTGGTCAAACCAAAACTTATACCCTGAAGCCTTAGTTCTCCAATTCTTACACCTTGTAGACTGTTGTTCCCCACCTCTCTGATAAACCTCTGGATGATTTTGTTTTGAAAGGGGATGCAGAGGGCAGCTGATTTCCCGGAGATGTTAGTGTGAATAAGGTTTCCCTCCCAATCCCTGCTACAAGGCACTAAGTTAGGTAGGGCTTTTCCTTAGAACTGTGTTGTAGCTTTGAAAGGCAGTATGAAGGAATCCATGATGCACATAGCATGAGGGACAGAATCACTGCCAGGAGGGGCTTGGTGAAAGGCTAAGATGTGGTGAGTATACTCCAGCTTTAGCCTCACTCTGCCTTTCCCTTTTGGAAAAGAAGTACTCTGCAGCAGCCATCTTTATCATGAATGTCACAACACCCACAACCCTGCTTCATTCTTTCTCCATTTTCATCTCTAACATTCTGAAAACTGCTCTGAGATAGAGAGAAGTGTACATATAGTAAGGTGTTCACTTACTGGTATGAGTCACTGCTACTTACAGGAAACAGGAGAGTTGACAGTGGATAGTGGACAGTGTATAGAAGTTAATCCATGGTGTGTAAATGGCTATGAAGGACCACAGCTGGCTCTTCTCTCCATGAAGCCCACAGTTCATCACTTATCTTCTGACACTGACATTTGGGCTCTGTGGACCTCTCCAATTTCTTACCAGAAGGTAATCATAATGTAGGCTAGGAGCATGACATTACTGTTTCTCATGCTAAGCAACTGCAAACTTTTCTCAGGAGGATGCCTATTTATTACTGGCTTTGCTCCGTGAAAGACTGACCTAATGAAGCAATACAGAACAGCTGATGTAGGCAGTTCTTGTGGAATGGACAATCAGAGGTGCATTTATGGGCACAAATATTTGGGCCCCCAAAGCTACTGTACAGAGGTGCCCTGCCTTGAGAGGTGCTCTCCTTGGTGCAGAATTTTATTTGGCTCCCCTTTCGCAACCACATGTAATATTTTCAGTTGAACCCATTAAGGCTGCAACTAAGTTTTCTTCTAAATAAAGATTAACAAATAAAAAAAATCGGTAAGCATCTCAATTGAAGATGCTTTTTAATTATTGTGTTTCAGTTAGTATCTCCTAATGATAAAAAAAAATCTACAATATTACTGTACTAAATATATAATACTGTACATCAAGCTAAAACATACAAGTTTCATAGTTCTTTACTGCCTTCAGAAATGAGTTACAAACACTGGTGTCTTGAAGAAAATCTAATATGTGAGAAAATTAATTGCCTCTTTTTTAAGAGTAGTATTTTTGTAAAAAAAAAAAAAAAAGAAAAAATGTTAGCCCATTTTAAGTAAAGATTATGAAAATGTGGTTATAACTCATAGATAAAGAGCAAGATGAAGCTAACCAAAAATAAACATAGATATAAAATTTGATATAGATATCTATATTTAGACATCTATATTTGGTATCCCAAAATACAGAGGTAGATATCTGACTAAGTTAGCATCTAAACTCCATGTAGTCAGCAGAGAAAAAGCAGCAGAAGCCCATGTGAGCAGCTCAGATGTAAATATCTACTGATGTTTAAAGACAGTTGAGATAGTTTCCACACCCTCAGAAACTGAAAAGCATCATGCCTCTTTGTTCCAGTACTCAGAGGTAAGTGAAAATGGAGGACCGGAATACTTAGTTGTTACTATGTACCTGTTCTCCACAGCCTCCCCCCCCCCCCCCCCCCCCCCCCTTCCCCCAATTACATCCATTTGTCCAACCATCCAGCTATCTGTCTCACAAAACTATTGAGTACAAAATAAAGAAATCAACAGATAACCTCCAAACTTTCTTATGATTTAAAGCCTCCAAGTGTGAAGGGCCAAACTGGCCCTCTCCTGAAACAAAAAACAGGTAATTAAAAGTTTGTAATGACTGCCTTACTTCTAAGTTTTTATCCCTATTGTGAATGTTAAATCAATAGTGAAAATCAAACACCTGAGGCTAGGATCCCCAAAGTCAATACGCCAAACAGAGAACTCAGCATGTAGTTGTCACCTGTTAAGTCATGTGGAAAACACTGAGATAGGGAAAACCCTAAATACTACTAGCCAATTGCAACTCAGGGCAATCAGGGCTGATCTTTTTCCTAAAATTAAACTCTTGCATATTTTCCACTAAATCTGAAAGTAATAGGTTCACTGACTAAGTATCCCCTGATACTTAGGGGGATATTCAAAGATAAATTCTTTCTCCTTCAAGTATACGCTAAAGGCAAAAGGTGGTTGCACCTGAATTTTGTGAGATACCTACATAGGTATCTCAGAAACACATAGTAACTCAAAAGCACATAGGTACACTGAAGACCAAATGCATTAAACATCATATAAGACCTACTATGAAGGAACCTTAGTGTTCTCGTCTCAAGTACGGTAGAAGCATGATCTAGATGCTGTGTTTATCAGCTCAGTCAAGATTTGGATGGAAGAGTTACTTTAAAATGATACATGCATATAATCTATAGAAGAAAGGTACTTAAGGAGTTTAAATGAGTTCAAAACAGAAATTTCAGACTTAAATGCATGATTCTACCTAAATCTGACTTAAGTTCTTTATATCAAGCAATTCTAAGAAGTCAATAAAATTACACCAGAGAGAAATTCTGCCTTAAGTGACATGATTTGGGGCACATAATTTGCACCTTTTCCGGAAATAAAATACGTTTGCACTATTATTTTCGAGATCATTCTAAAGCTGCAGATCACCATTACCATATTAATCTTTTGAGTAGCAGGTTCATGTTTAAGAAATTCTGTTCATATTAAGCAACGTGGTTATTTATGTTTCTTCATGGGTAAATGCATAACAGCTCATCAGAGAAGATGCTATTTTAACAAGAGAGGTCTATTTAAATAGTAGATTCTATGCAAGAGTTAATCTCTGCAGACCTACCTTTAAAAATATTGGTGGCAGAGATGTTAAATTCCAAGTAAAACAGTTTTTATTCTTAAAGCAGACTACATCTTTTAAAACTCCAGCAGAAACAAGTAGTCAACTTGCACATGTCATTAAACATCAAATTCCCTTATAAATGACAGCTAAAGCATACAGAAAGTTCAATATACTTTCTCTGAGGCTACTTGATGTGGGAAGATTTTCATGAGACGTTTTCTCTCCTATCATCAGTTCAATGATGTAAACAGTGACTGATTAAGCCTGTACTCCTTTCAGGTTGATATACCTGACTGAACAAAAAAAAATATAAATAAATCTTACAGCTGGAATTCTTCCTGAAAACTAAAATAAATGACAAAGTAAAAGACCAATCTTCTATAGACACTTAATGAAGACAGGCTTCAAGGGGATTTCTATCCCAGAGATTACATTACACCCCAGGACGAGACAAAAACAGCAGATTTCTGCAGCTGAAGATTGCAATCACAGCAGAATAAAGAAAATAACAAAACATATTACTTGTTAAATCACTTACACTGGTTTTCCTTTGGATTCACAAGTCAGAATTATAGATTGTCCTTCTTCGGGCCATGAATTGGAAGAAATGATTTTAACTAAAGGTGTATCTAGGAAGAAAAGAAAATAGACATCTTGTTGATATACAGGAAAAAAGATGTATTATCTAAGAGTACATTCTTCTCTGCTTACAAAAGACTACACCCTAGATTTAATTTACACTCGGAGATGCTTTTATTTGAAGTTTTGTGCGATTTTCATTGTCTTCAAGAAGGCAATAAAAATGATCAATGGAACTAAAAACATAAATTTTTATATTGCAAGGAAATACAGATAGAAAGTATGTGTAAACTCCAAGGAAATAACTTTTTTCTTCTGTATTCAATGCAAATACTCCATAAGAGTATTCCAAAGTCTGATATCTAACAATGAAATAAAAAATATTGAAGATGAATAACAAGTACTCTGTGCAATTGTTTCTTTGTCTATTTATAGGCTGATACGATGGAATGCTGCTATTAAAGGTATGAATGCAATGATATACATTTGAATAAGAACACTTTTATTGTTGCAGAAGCTTGAAATCATAATAAGAAAGCTACAATGGACTTTCAGTTAAAATACCTTGTTACAGGCATTTTACAGGATATTATTTCTGAAATGCAATAATGCTGCCCCCCAAAACAGAACTTTATTTTTTACAAAATTTTCAAGGAGAATGTTTTAAATATCATTGAAAACCCCTATAGAAAAGTCTGTAATGCATCCTAAAAACTTAAAAATATTTTCCTGTATACTGGAATTAACTTTCTGGTTATGACTTCAAAAAGATACACGATATAAAAATTATGAATTCATGCAGAATGAAGTATTTGCAGGAGATCTTTAATTTTCAGAACATTTTGCCAGCTGGTTTGCAAAGATAGACCCTCATAATCAAACTATTTTACATGAATGAAAGAGGCACCTCTTACAAGGAGAAACAAGACCGTACAGAAAGAAACACCTATACACAGAAACACCTATACACAAAACATTTTTCTCCTCAGGAAGAGGAAAAAGAGGTCACAGTCATAGTGAGGAAAGAAAAATACAACTCCTTGTTTCTTGCAGTTGACTAATAAAAACCACACATCATCTATAGCATAAGAAATGATTTAAACTGCAAATCTAGGGTTACTCAAGTTTTATTTAATCTAATTTGCAATTCCTATTTGCTTTAGGAGTGACACCACAGATATCCTATTATCAAGCAAATGTGAAAGAGCATGACAGTATAACACTACAAAATCAAATGGAAAAAAAAAAAGATATGCTGTTATGGTACTTTTTTTTTTATTATTATTGAGATGCTAATAGTCCTATTAATCACTAAGTGGTATATAAACATCTGAAAATGGTAAAAGCTTTTTCCTACCTTTGATTTTTATTTTTGGCATATCACAATGTATCAGCATGGCACAAGACAAGAAAAGGGAAAGGCTCAGTGTAGACTTGTCATAATGCCACTGAAAGCATTGTCAGCATCACTTAGATTTCAATACAGCTGCTCTAACCTTACACCAGTAGCAAATCTGCTCCACAAGTTCACATTTTTAAGGACCCTGGAAACCATTATGCAGGTGACTAATCCTTTGCAGGTCATGCAGGCATTTGCTTCATTTTTAGCACATGCTTAAGGCACTGACCTCAAGTGCCTTAATAAATCAGGCCATCAAGTACTTCTGTGATTTCAGGGGTGCTACTGGAGATGAATAAATTACTCTCTTGACTATGCATTGGACCAGAGGAAGAAATTAGTATCAGACAGGAATACATGAAGAATTTAACAGAGGGAGGGAAACAACTAATGCGAGGAGATCAAGAGGTTTCCAGAGAAATATGAAAAAGGAACTAAACTTTGATGGAAGTAATCATGATAGCCACAAGTGAAGAAAGAAATGGAAGGCCCATCTATGCAGCATTACTGGTTTAAATATTTAAAAGATGATCAGCATGTTACACATTACTGTAAATGACCCTAATAGTGATAGAAGAGGGGATTTCAGACAATTAAGCCTGGATTTGCATGGATCAATGCAGTGCCATTTTCCCCAACTTGGAGTTCCCACGCCTGTTTTATTCAATGTTCCAGACAATGCTCTGTTCTTCATGCACTTCTAAAAAGAGCTTACTAATAAGATATAGTAATAGAGAGAATAGGTCTTATATTTATGCTTCTAACACACAGTAAGGTAGTGTAAGAAATATATTCCTTTGTGCTTTTCCCTGCTAATTTACTTTTACATTACATACTTGTTACTTTAAAACAGGAAACACAGCAATTAATCCAATATATAGTTTTTAGGGAAGCTTACGATTCACAATTTCTGTTTTTTATTATCAGTTCTTTACAGATGATATTCTTTTTTGGGTGCCTCATTCTCAGTGTTGCTGTTTCCAATTTTATTTTTATGCTGCCCTTGATTTCTCTCCAGAAGTATACACTTATAAGGAGAAAACTTAAGACCAAGCCCTCTACTTTCATATCTATATTTAAAATGAGGGGAAAAAAATATTAACTTGCATAAAAACTAACCTCAAAATG
Organism: Anser cygnoides; assembly: GCF_040182565.1. NCBI lineage: Eukaryota > Metazoa > Chordata > Aves > Anseriformes > Anatidae > Anser > Anser cygnoides. The sequence goes on along the minus strand of NC_089873.1, from coordinate 86,229,380 downwards.
TTATTTTAAAAAAGATAGTAAACCTTTGCTGACTGATATATTTCCAGAATTCTGTTACAAAATACTACCTCCTGCTAGAACTACTTCTTTTAGAAATATTTGACAAGTATGAACGTATTCTATCAATACACTGGGCTTTAACCTGTCATACCCAGAAGTATTAATCACAACAACATGAATATCACCTAATCTTCAGAAAACACCTCCACCAGTAGAAAACAAAGTCTAAAGAAAGAAAAACAAAAACAAAATAACTACAAAAAAAAAACCCGTAATACCGTAAAAATGTTGGTTTATTTTCAAATATGCCCATCAGCTTGTTATTTGTAAGCATGTCTAAAAACTCTACTTTTGTACCCAAACAAAACAAATGGAGTAGGTTCTAGGGTTTTATTGTGGGTCAGAGCTTCTTCTCTAAAGTCAATAAAAGAATATCAATTTACACCAGTTAAACTTTAATAATTTGAGTCTTTTTTATAGGATTTGGCCCAGTAATTTCATGGTAGTAAAATATTGTAGATGAGTATTTAAAGCAGAATTCTGGGACTAGTGATTAAGACTGCTTTACAATATCTACAAATATACTTTTTTCTTGAGCTCTAAGGACATTATGCAGGAGATAAATATTCCAAAAGTAGTAGGTACTGGGAAAATCCAACCTAAAAAAAAAACAAAAAACAACAACAACAAAAAAACACTTGTTTCACTCCCCAGTGACTCATTTATTCACAAGCAACAGTGTGAAAGCTGTTTGGCCCTACAGTCTTGAGCTTGAATAATGAGGTACTTATGAGCTGCAATTGATTATTAGCACCAGTGTGAACTGAGACTCAAACATATCATTAGACACATGGCAAGATATCTTCTATCCCCCATGTGCGAAGAATCTGCCCTTTTGCTAGAAATAACGGTTTAACACTGATTACAGATAAAAACCATGGGATGGGGTTTTCAGATATATCCTTTCTAGTTTCAGCAGACCAAAGACAAAAGTCTCACTGAGTGATTCTATTTCTTTTCTTTCTAGGATCTAGGCGTATCTCATTGCACAAGACCTGAGAAGTCATTTCAAAGCTTTGGAAGACTTATCTATTTTTTAATCAGGCAATATCATCTTTATTCAGCCACATACAAAATCAGTGAATGCATGTGGAAAACTGATTTCAGTTATTCAGGTAATGAATGTTATCTGATACGTGAAGAAATTAAACGCTTCAGCACATGATTTTTGTTTTCCTCTTAGCTATAATTAATGGCAATTTTAATACCTTACAGAACTGCTTTAGTGATTGATTTAATCTCTTTGAAACTATTTCAAAATAAAGGTAGTTCTTATCAGTCACCAGACCTTTGCAGTTAATCTGATCTCCAATGCTAAAAGTTTTTTTTTTGTTGTTGTTTGAAATGCACTTGATATTTTACATGGTTTGAAGTAAGAAAGAATTAATTATGAGGGTTTATATACATATATATATTTATACCCCTAAAGAATTAATTAGCTAAAGCTCTTAAAAGGTTGCATACAGTTTTATCTATCTTCATATAAATTATTTCATATAAATTTCTTCAAATAATCACATAGAAGCCACTGGAAGATTCCTGTATATTATGTTAAAGCATATGTGCAAGTCCTTGACAGCCACAGAGTAAAAGCAGAAACTGAATGCATAAAGAAAGTAAATTTGTTTAAGATCATAAAACAGATCATCATTTGAATCAGAAAATGAATTATGCTTCTTTTTGATCCAAAGATCATTAAAAGTAATGTGGCCTCTTTTTTGTACGTAACTTCAGAAGTCCTTGTTTTCTTTAGTCCTTAGCTAGCTGGACTACCAGAGCTTCTGTGGATACTTTTTGATGGAACTTCCAGTTACTGGGTGAATAACTAAAATAAATTATGATCCCTATTCATCTTAAGGCGTTAATCAGTAAAAGCTGTGTAGGAATAATCAGATTTCAGAAAAAAAATCATTTTCTAAAAATAATAACATGGTGATGATATGGTAACATTATGCAATGATAACATATAGTCGCTCCCTAATGTAACAATCTTCAGTTAATTGAACTACAGTCTTAGAAAATAAGACCACCTCCTTTCTTGGCCAATAGTATGGTGTGAGTAATACAAAAATATAAAAATTTTGGTAAGACTTTAAGAAATAAATATTGGAAGGTAAATACAGGGATAGAAATGTTAATGATCTCCTAGTCGCTAGAATTAAAATGGTGCTGGAAATGCACCAATTCATGCAAGACACCTGCATCACAGTCTTTTTTTTTTTCTAGAGCATTGAAATATATGTTTAATTGTAATATAAACAATACTTGCCACTACAGTTCACTGCACATTTTGTTAAGAGGCATATCTCTATACTGCTTGAAGCTTAGCCTTCCTTGCACCTCCAATGAAAGGAGGATTAACAGAGAAGTTCTTAGTGGTTCTTCTCTGCAGAAACTTACAAAGGAATATTGTATCAGCTATGCAGATCCAAGTCATAGCTCTCGATTCTCTGTTGAATTATAGATTTTTAAAAAATAAATGCAACAACTTACTATGAAATTTAAGTTCAGTGCCCAAAATACCTTTTAATGTGGCTAAAATTTCAGGAAGCAGAACAGAACAAGAATGTCTCTTTCTTTTTCCTTACAGAGATAATATTATTACTTCCTGAAGAAGGGTCCTGTTCTTCCACATTTTGTATCTTAGAGGATTCTACATCCCCAAGTCTTAGGAATCCACTTCTATATGGTCTCACTTACAGGTAACTCGATTTTTACCAGGAGTGTTAACCAGCCTACTATTTCTTTAGATGAGTTATTAGAGTACATGCAGTAATCTTTGAGGGGAAAAAAAAAAAAAAAAGAAGTCCCTCGTTCTGCTGAGTATTGAAGTATTCACATTAAGTAAGTAAGATCCAGCAAAATACTTATTTGACAGTAATAGAGTGATTACAGGATTTAGCCCTTCAGAGTCTGGATAAAAATTTTGCTATGAGTCAAGGAGCACAATGACATCTGTGCTGACCTCCCATGAAATAGCAGAATTCCACCAGGTATTCTAAGGTCTTTCTTCTACTCTGGTTTTGAACTAGGATTTCACTTTGAAGTTGAAGATGCCTTTTCCTTACCTATGTCCTAGTTTGGACAAATCATGACTTTCTGACACACCAAAAAAGAAAAGGTATTAGCAAATTCTTAACCCATTCTAATTCACAAGTTATAATTCTACAAGTAACTCAGTTCTGTACATTTGTCCCTATTTACATTCAGTACCAACATAACATGGAATATACCAATGATCTAGCTTACACTAAAAAAAAAAAAAAAGAGTTTCTAAAGTTAGATTAGGATGCTCATAAGAAGAAACATCTGTAAAACTTTAATATTCCCTACATATTTCCTAGGACGCTTAACTGAAAGTACTGTCAACATTTAGCATCAAATGTCTCTGGTACATCCATTCTTATGCTTTAAGTAATAGAATGTTACTGAAATGTTTTCAAAGAACTTTCAGTTGTTGCCCTAGGAGTATCCTTCTTACTTGTCAAAGATGGCAAAATTTTCAATGTTGAAACAATTTAAAACATTTTACAAAAATTAAAGAAAACACTAAATACAACCAGAATAACAAATGCAGATATTAGATATTTTACTAGTACCAGCCTCAAATTAAAAAGACCTTTTCCAAACTGGTAATAGAGATACACTCAACTAGGGCATTTATGTTTGCACATTGTTGTTTCATATGAAGTGTAGCGCACCTTCAAGTCTCTGGGTTTTTAAATGTGTTTATTGCAAGAGCTCTGTAATTCCTACTTCCCATGTTAAATGGTATAACAGAAAATGTTGGATGTACAAACTTCAATGACAATCTCCTGTAATATTTTCCCTTAATGGTTTTGCATGTTATACAGTGATTTTGTAAAATGTTTGGATCTTCTCTTTCTACCTGCTTACCATGCTTTCGTTTTGATGAAAGCAGTCCAATAATAAATATAAGCTATGTGCTGCTCAAGTAGCCATCAGTACTTGAAGTATTATTGTTTTCAGCTTATGATTTGGGGAATAAAGGTTGGTTCACATCATTCTATGGAAATGAATGAAAGTGTCAAGAAGAAAACGCATTTCTCTTGGTTTCCAATGTTGTCCTTAATCAGAGGATATATATATATATATAGGTCTTTAGGATATTGAAAGACCTGGCATAGAAAAAATATCACGTTTTGTGACAGTAACATATAAGCTTCAGTATATACAAGGTGCATAGTGAAAGACTAATACCTTGAATTATTTTAGTTTATGACTCCTTGGAGGTTCAAAAAGAAAAATCCATGGGGGAGGTTCTTTCCTCTATGCATGGTACACATCAGTATGATATATGCTGTCTAAATCTCTGTTTCTTAAACAATATGGGGATTTTGTGTTTGTTTTATTTTTCATACTGTTTGAACTTAGAAGAGTGGCCAGTATCAAAAGAGCTGGACCTAATTAAAATGATAGAAAGAAAGGGAGGCACAGAAGTTCAAACATTATTTGCCAATGTAAATGCACACCTCCAAACAACATAACACTACAACAAACATTAATAAGCCTCCAAAGCAAGCACCTCCTATCTGATTAGTTTCCATGCAACCAAATTATCAAGAGCCTATTTCAAAAACAGGGCAAATGCAATCCTTTCCCTATTCATGTTCTAAATAATTGAAAACATCCCATTAACATCATTTGACCCTAGGCCTCCACTGCAATACTTTGATTCTTATACCTGTTTTCTTTGAAGGTGATTCTCTCTCTGTAGCTTATGCTCCATCTGCATTAAGAATCTGAGTTTATTGTAATGAAGTCTGTGATCCTTCTTGGACTTGTGTCTGTGTGCAAATTCTGTTAGCAGTAATAAGTAAGACACCAGTACAGAAAGGGAAGAGTAAATCACTTGTTCAGTTTGTCAGAGGAAGAGAGTAGTCCATAGTATATCAGGATGTACTTACAAGTGTTATTCAAATCCTTCCTTCTAAAACATTGATATTGCCTTCTTATTTAAACTTTTAGAATGATGACTAGATGTTTTTATTTATTTATTTATTTTGACTAGAACTTCTTTCTTCTACAGATGATTTAAAAAGCCTTAAAAGTACTGCTAGGCTTTGCTTGACAATGTAATTCTGCAGTGGATCCATTAATATGAAATATGCCATTGTATCCATTTGGGAAGAGATCTATGCTTGTGTAACAGAGCCACACTTCCCGTTGTGATCAATGAGTTTCCCATGCATGCCAGTATTTACTTTCATGGACCCTAAGCAACACCTGGAGCATGTCTTAACTACTCTCCATTTCAGAACACATTCGCGTAATCTCCAGACAGCTCACATTAAAAAATACAGTGTTTCACAATGGTATAACATCCATGTCATGGCTGCCAGATCATTTGGCAGAGGCACAGGAAGGAGGTTTCTTGACTCCTCTAGAGGAAATTTTGTTGTGATTTCTAAGAATAACAGAAGGATTCTCACCTTCTCAGCAAATGAGTTGTGCTTTTATGCCATGTAAGAAATTCTGCTTTGGTTGGTCAGAGAGGCTCACTGCATTCTCCTCCTCTTGCCCTAACCTGCTGCATTATTTTTAATAAGAATCCCAACAGCAACGGATCATAATACTACAGTCCTGCCCAGACGAATAGATAGGTTTTTATCACCAGAGGCAACTATTTAAAGCTGTCTTCATAGCCAGTGATTGCCACTGCCCAGGAAAACTCACATGTTTTCCTTTGTCACTAAAAGGGAAAAAATGTATTAGCACCCCACCTTCCTGTTGTTGCCCTTTGATCATTTTCAGACCACTCTAAGTTCTCATATATAACTGTGTGTAGGAGCATCTTCTGCAAAGATCTATAATGCTCTTTTTTACTCAGCCATTATTTATTTACCCTGTTCATTTTTATTTTTTTTTTGTACACTAACCACCATTTTCTCTTTGTGCCAGATTTCAAATTAGTATGACTGACTCATTACTACACCCTTTTCTTCCTATTTGTTTAACTAAATTATTAGCTACCTACAGCATATCTTTACCTTGTAGTGTTATTTAATGATTGCAAACCTTCTGAATATTTAAAAACTTCCATAAATTTCTTGGACATTTTATCGTGGCAGTGAACAACAACAGTTCTGGTGCTAACATTTTAAAAAATGTTATAAAAATCTAACAGTGCAATAATAAAAGATTATTGCTACCTTGTAATAAATGACTGCCAGATGATTTTTAAAGTATTTCCTGAGAGACTAATTCATTTGTTTTATACTTGATTGTGTCTGTATTTTTTTTTTTTTTTGGAAAAAGCAGTTTTGTGAAATATCACAGACTTCTTCATTTTTCATAGTGTTTTCTCTCTATTATTTCCTTGGAAACTTTCTGTCATTTCCAGATGTAAAGACAAAATAAGCAGATATCTCTGCAGATGATGATGATTCTGTGATTCGCTGATTAATTAGCACTGGAGCAAGCATAGGATAGTTTGAGGTATCCTTTTTTTTTTTTTTTCTTTTCTTTTCAGAAACTGTGAGATCATCTATTTCATATATGGATGGCAATCACAAAACTTTTTAAAAATTCTGTATTTCTACACAATTTTATTCCCATTTCTGAAAACAACTACAACAAACCTAAGAAATTAGGCTTAGAAAAAAAGAGAAATTTAAAGAAATTTCCAAGGACAAACCACTCTAGTACATACAAAAATAAACATAAAATTGGCTATCCCAAATGAGATCTGAAGGAAGAGAGAGGAGTACTCTAATCAACTCTGTGAAAGTGCTCACCATTTTTAATAGCTCTAACACTTAACAGCTGCTTGCGTCCTACAGCTGTGAATCAGCATTCCTCCAAATTGGGCTTCTTTTGTAAATGACAAGTAGCATGGCTTCTACTTGTGCCTTATTGCTTTGTAATAGGCACTCACAAAGCAAATCTGCATTGATAAACTTTTGTAAATTACCCTGGGAAATACAGTATCTTCAGTGTTCTCCTTTAGAATATAACGAATGACTCCTTGCTTAAAGGGATGAAAGAAGTATTTTGCATCTGACGTTGTTTTATTAGTAGTATTTGTGGGGAAGACTATCTAGATCAAACATGTCTTGTGTCATGGCAATTGCATTTCATTTCAATAAATCTGTTCAACAACACTACAAAATCAAGCTTTATGATATTTTTTGAAATACTTCGCTTTGATAAAGGTGAATACTTGGTACAATATCTGC